>NC_058403.1:189518537-189614465 GCF_002201575.2 Neomonachus schauinslandi | reverse complement strand
AGAAAGAAAGAAAGAAAGAAAGAAAGAAAGAAAGAAAGAAAGAAAGAGAAAGAAAAAGAAAGAAAGAAAAAGAAACAAAGAAAAGAAAGAATGAGAAAAAGAAAAAGGGAAAGGGAGAGGAAAGGAAAGGAAGGAAAGAACTAGGGAGGGAAGGAAGAAGAGGGGAAGGAAAACAAAGCATGAAAAATAGTTTAAAGTTGTGTTTCTTGTTTGGGGAATACCAGAGCTGTCAGTCTTTGCTTATTCTTTGCCTGAATCTGACATGTGTCTACTAATGTCACTCATTTTCTTTTATTTTAATAGGTCAGAGAGAGGGAGAAAGAGAGAGAAAGGATGTGTGCATGTGTGTTTAAGGTGTCAACACGCCCACCAGAACCCAGCCCAAAGTCTGGTAAAGTAGATATTCAGAAATAGTTCTTAGCTGATGGGTTATACATTAAGAGTACCTTTTTCAACTAGTTTCTCATATGTTTAACTTTTCTGGATATAATATGGGCGGTAGTTAATATTCGACCCCAAAAGAAAAAAATTCTCCAAGAGAGCAGCTCTTCAACTGACAACTCGATCTGAGAGATAGCTATTCTATAGGAAAAACGGGTAGAGCATTTATCCACCACTTCTCTTTCTTTGGACACACTAGGCACAGACTGCTGAATGAGTGTGCCTGTGTATCATGTTTATACTGAATGATCCTGGTTGTAGCTGATTCAATCAGGAGGTAGAGACAGAACTGGACCCAAGATAAGCTAAACCAATTTTTCTCCCAGGGAACTAGAACTTTAAGACCTCAGAAACTGAAGTCAAGTGGTACTGGGCACTACTGCTAATAAAAGATAATGGAACCAAATTAGGTTTCTACCATGCAAGACAAATGTATGAAGGAACAGATACAGTAGTTTTACAGGAGAAACTGGTCTTCTTATGGAGCAGAGAGGCACAGATGAGGACTACCCAATCTTAGAGAGGGACAGACAAAGAGCATAGAAACTTTCCATTTATTCTTGAGGCCTGTATATATTTCCATAATTGGGAAAATAAAATGCCCCCCTATGTCTTTTTTTAAATTTGAGTATAGTTGACACACAATGTTACATTAGTTTCAGGTGTACAGCATAGTGATCGGACAAGTGTATACGTTATGCCATGTTCACCACAAGTGTAACTACCATCTGTCAGTATAGGACACTATTATAATATCATTGGCTATATTCCTCATGCTGCCCTTGTTTCTTTCTTATTTGAGCTAATTTGAATAGGCTTTTGTTCTTTGCAAACAAACTTCCCCCAAAATTATACTGGAAGCAAATTGAAAAAGAATCAAAAGGTTGACAATTAACAAGTCAGGAAATGACAGATGTTGGCGAGGATATGGAGAAAGGGGAGCCCTCTTACACTGTTGGTGGGAATGCAAGTTGGTACAGCCACTTTGGGAAACAGTGTGGAGGCTCCTCAGAAAGTTAAAAATAGAGCTACCCTACAACCCAGCAATTGCACTACTGGGTATTTACCCCAAAGATACAGATGTAGTGAAAAGAAGGAGCACATGCACCTCAATGTTCATAGCAGCAATGTCCACAACAGCCAAACTGTGGAAGGAGCCAAGATGTCCTTCAACAGATGAATGGATAAAGAAGATGTGGTTCATATATACAATGGAATATTTATTATTCAGCCATCAGAAAGGATGAAAATCTACCATTTACATCAATGTGGATGGAACTGGAGGGTATTATGCTAAGTGAAATAAGTCAATCAGAGAAACACAATTTCACTCATATGTGGAACATAAGGAATAGAGCAGAGGACAATAGGGGTGGGAGTGGGAAACCGAATGGGAAGAAATCAGAGAGGGAGACAAATCATATGAGACTCTCGACTCTGGGAAACAAACTGAGGGTTGCAGAAAGGGAGGTGGGTGGGGGATGGGGTAACTGGGTGATGGGCATTAAGGAGAGCACATGATATGATGAGCACTGGGTATTATACTGAATTGATGAATTCCTACTGAACATTATATCAAAAACCAATGATGTACTATACCTTGGCTAATTGAATTTAAAGAAATAAAAACATTTTTTAAAAAAGTTTGCTAGGATTCTTTTTTCACCTGCTGTTTCTTTGTTATCTCATTGGACATCATTTTAGCGGAGTCTAAGACTTTAATTGCACTTTCATCTTCTAAAATGTTCCCTTCTGAAGATGACAGTGTTTCTAAAATTTTTTTCTCTATATCTTTTAGCTGTTTCTTATTAGCTGCAGACTGAAGAATAAGGGCATTTCGTTCCTCTTCTAATTCTGGTCTAAAAAGATAGAAACATTTAGTCTAAATTTGTAGTACTTTATCTAAATTCATATCTAAATATTAGATATCACAATTTTGTAGACATTTAAATAACTTCGTAATATGTAACACAAACTAAGGCATGTAACACAAACTTTATCCTAAGGAAAAAAGTTATTTCCATACAAATGATAATTTGAGAAATCTGAGCAAAAAAATGATCACTAATTGTATATATGTAAAATGTGGCAATAACATATACCACAGTAAGTCTAAGAATGTGTTAAGTTTATGGCTGAGATGGTTATATGAGGATAGGAACTGGAGAAGAAACACAATAGTCAACTTCTTATCTACTTCTTGGCTTTGCCACATTCTGTGTTATTTTCATCATGTCTTCCATAAGAGCAGAAAAGATGACTTGTCATACAATTGCCTTTTCAAGTAAAAGATAAAACTGGCAGTTAACATCTTCACAAAGATAGTATAAAACTTCAAAATAACATAATTCACCATGTTATAGAATATGTTAGGACATGGTTCTGTCTTGGATACTATGCAAGTAGGATTCATATATTGGAAGTAACAAAAGTACCTCATGATTACATAATTTCACTTATAATTTGATTCCATGTAATAGACTGCTTGATGTTGTGTGAAGCTCCAAGTGGAATCAAAGATTTCCTTCAGGTAGTAATTCTTTACTAGTAGCCCTATCAGGTATCTTAATATCTTTTCCCTTTTAAAAAAATAACACATGCTAGTAATGGAAAGAATGAAAAAATAATAAAAATTACCCATGATCTTATCACCCTCAGAGATGATCACTGTTAACATTCTGGCATATTCCCTCTCAAACTTTTTAATATATATTAATATAATAAATATATATATCCATTCATACGGTAACTATTTTTTTTACAAAATATTGCCCATACCATGTATAGTTTTGTATCCTGCTTTTTCATTCTCATCTAAGTATTTCATCACTCATTCTTATTTCATTGTTTCACTATATTATTCAAATATTTCATTATTTCAGTGACATCCTGCATTTAAATCTTTGAACATATTTCTGATTTTGTCCACAGCATATATTCTTCTGGGTGAACTTTTTTTGGCTCAAATAATCAGATACAAGTCAGAAGTCATGGCATGTCACCTGAATCCTACTACTCATGCTAAGAGCCCAGTATAGCATGGTTGACTTATAACTTACTTGCTATAGAATGGCAATTTTACTTTTTTTTTTTTAAGATAGAGAGTGTGCACGCGAGTAGAGGGGAGGGGCAGAGGGAGAAGGAGAGAGAGAATCTTAAGCAGACTCCACACTCAGCACAGAGTCTGAGGTGGGGCTTGATCTCATGACCCTGATATCATGACCTGAGCCAAAATCAAGAGTTGGATGCTTAACCAACTGAGCCACCTAGGCACCCCAAGGATGGCTATTTTAAAGGATTACATACTTAATTTATAATAACAAAATGTAAAATTTGACAAGGTTTTGAAATAATCACATAACAAAAGTATTAATGGCCTACAAATTTTCCCCTCTAGACCATCTGGAGGCATATAAGAAAATACATACCTCTCCTTTGCAACAACAATACCTAGTAACTGATCTTCAAGACCTTCTGGAGTTATCATGAAATTGAGTAAAGACACCTTTGTAGCCAGTTCTGGCATATAGTGTGGATTTCTCAGTTTTGTGGTGATATAAAACTTGAAATCAAAGGAATACTCAATAATGACCTCACCAAGTCTGATGCAATCAATGCCACCTATATTTTAGAAAACAAATGCATGATAAGTAAGCCAAAGTTGTATAGCCCCTCCCTCTGTTAAGGTTGTTCCTAGGTTACAAAGTAAAGGGTCCTAAAGTAATTTAAAATAGAATAGAGATGTGATAAAGTCATAGAGGCAAATAAACAATTATACAGCAGGACTCATTCGTTCTGGGGTGGCATAAGACATTTTCTCTGGTTGTCATGGAGCCTTCTAAATTAAGATTCCTTTTGATCTTACCTCCTCTATCAATTTTCAGTCATGATTTCAAGATTATTTGTATATGACTGAAGCTCTTAAAAGTACTAGAGTTTATTATGGAAAGAACCCAAATGTCCATCAACTGATGAATGGATAAAGAAGATGTGGTATATATACACAATGGAATACTACTGAACCCTCAAAAATCTTACCATTTGCAATGATGTGGATGGAGCTAGAGTGTATTATGCTAAGCAAAATAAGTCAATCAGGGAAAGACAAATACCATATGTTTTCAATCATATGTAGAATTTAAGAAGCATAACAGATGAACATAAGGGAAAGGGGAGAAAAAGAGAGGGAGGCAAACCATAAGAGACTCTTAATTATAGAGTACGAACTGGGGGTTGCTGGAGGGAAGGTGGGCCAGGGATGGGCTAAATGGGTGATGGGTATTAAGGAGGGCACTTGTTGTAATGAGCACTGGGGGTTATATATAAGTGATGAGTCAGTCATTGGGTTCTACTCCTGAACCCAATATTACATTATATGTTAACTAGAATTTAAATAAAAACTAAAAGCCAAGCAAAGAAAAAAAAAGTACTAGAGTTTGGCAGAGATAAAAATTTTTATAAGCAGAAAGATTTAAGGTGGGCAATGTTTACCTAAAGTAAACTCTAGTCCACATTAACTTCATAATGGACTTTGTGAGCTCCGTGGTCACAAGACAAAGGGATTTCAGGCTTAACTTCTTTATGTTCTCTACTGAATAACAGTCTAGTAACAGTGGTTAACATAATGAACAGAGGGCAAGATATTTATTTTAGATTATCTGACCAATATTCATTCCTGATACTTGTTGCAAATTTCCTTTCACACATAACAATGACACAGAAGTTCTGAGTTATTAACATTATACTTAAATTTATGTAGTAGCTTTCTTGCCTCAAAGACCACTGAACCATCTTTCAGTGCTACCAACTAATACTAATTAACTTGTACCTTGCTTAAAAGTTTGTCTAAGTAGTAAAGGCTCCAAAGATGGGTCCAGTTCTTCACCAACGTTTTCTAATAGAAGTGGAGTTCCGAACTGAATACAGTTTTCCAATGTTCTCATATAGTCTGAATCTGATAGCTTAATAACACTAAGCTGATTTTCTCTTTCAGAGTTTTTGATCCACTTATTGGCTTGACCCTGTGGGTCAATCATTAAAGGCCTAGAATATAATAAGAGATATTCTGAGGGGAATATATAGATGCTGATTTCTTTAAAATTATGTAATTTAAATAACAAACATCACCATCAATCTGTACAAATGCAAAGTGTTTCACATACATTATCAGGATTAATCTTCACAAGAGTCCTTTGAGAGAAAAGTAAAAAGGAGTTTTATTGTGATTTATTTATTTTTAATATTTTATTTATTTATTTGACACAGAGAGAGAGAGTACAAGCAGGGGGAGCAGCAGGCTCCCGCTGAGCAGGGAGCCTGATGCAGGGCACAATCCCAGGACCCGGGATCATGACCTGAGCTGAAGGCACACGCTTAACTGACTGAGCCACCCAGGCGCCCCTGTCATTTATTTGTGAAATGAGGAAATTCAGTCTCAGGGAGTACTTTGTCCAAGGTTCCAAAACTAGTTCCATGTCAGAAGTAGAATCTTGTGAACCTGTAAGCTGTGCTCTTTCCAGTATAATGCACGGTCTTCACGGTAAGTTTAATAAATAAGACCTATTAACATAATATAAAAATAAACCTATTTATAAATAAAAATTTAAAGTAAGAGATCCAACAAATGTTGGAGAGGTTGTGGAGAAAGGGGAGCCCTCTTAAACTGTTGGTAGGAATGCAAGTTGGTACAGCCACTTTGGGAAACAGTGTGGAGGTTCCTCAAAAAATTAAAAATAGAGCTACCCTATGACCCAGCAATTTACCCCAAAGACACAGATGTAGTGAAAAGAAGGGCCATATGCACCCCAATGTTCATAGCAGCAGTGTCCTCAATAGCCAAACTGTGGAAAGAGCCAAGATACCCTTCAACAGATGAATGGATAAAGAAGATGTGGTCCATATATACAATGGAATATTACTCAGCCATCAGAAAGGATGAATACCCAACTTTTACATCAACATGGATGGGACTGGAGGAGATTATGCTAAGTGAAATAAGTCAAGCAGAGAAAGTCAATTATCATGGTTTCACTTCCTTGTGAACATAAGGAATAACATGGAGGACATTAGGAGAAGGAAGGGAAAAATGAAGGGAGGGAAATCAGAGGGAGAGATGAACCATGAGAGACTATGGACTCTGAGAAACAAACTGAGGGTTTTAGAGGGGAAGGGGGTGGGGGGATGGGTTAGCCCATGGTGATGGGTATTAAGGAGGGCACGTTCTGCATGGAGCATTGGGTGTTATACACAAACAATGAATCATCGAACACTACATCAAAAACTAATGATGTGTGGTGATTATCATAACATAATGAAAATGGAACAGAATAGAAAACCCACAGATGAATCCACAGCTATAGAGTCAACTAATCTTTGACAAAGTAGGAAAGAATGGAAAAAAGATAGCCTCTTCAACAAATGGTGTTGGGAAAACTGGACAGCAACATGCAAAAGAATAAAACTGGACCACTTTCTTACATCATACACAAAAATAAATTCAAAATGGAGGAAAGACCTAAATATGAGACAGAAAACCATCAAAATCTTAGAGGAGAACACAGGCAGTAACCTCTTTGACATTGGCTGTCACAACTTCTTACCAGATAGGTCTCCTGAGGCAAGGGAAACAAAAGCAAAAATAAACTATTGGGACTTCGTCAAGATAAAAAGCTTCTGTACAGCAAAGGAAACAATCAACAAAACTAAAAAACTAAAAGGAAACCTTTAGAATGGGAGAAGATATTTGCAAATGACAGACTGGATAAAGGGCTAGTATCCAAAATATATAAATAATTTATAAAACTCAATGCCCAAAAAACAATCCGGTTTAAAAATGGGTAGACAACATGATTAGACATTTTTCCAAAGACATGCATGTCTTTGGGAAAGATGATCAACATCACTCACCATCAGGGAGAGACAAATCAAAACGATGATAAGATACCACCTCACACCAGTCGAAAAGGCTAAAATTAACAACACAGGAAACAACAGTTGTTGGGGAGGATGTGGAGAAAGGGGAACCCTCTTAACTGTTGGTGGGAATGCCAACTTGTGCATCCATTGTGGAAAACAATATGGAGGTTCCTCAAAAAGTTAAAAATAGAACTACCTTATATTCCAGCAATTTCACTACTAGGTATTTACCCAAAGGATACAAAAATACTGATTCGAAGGGACACATGCATCCTGATGTTTATAGCAGCATTATCAACAATAGCCAAATTATGGAAAGAGCCCAAATGTCCATCACCTAATGAATGGATAAAGAAGATGTAGTATGTATATACAATGGAATATTAGTCAGCCATAAAAAAGAATGAAATCTTGCCATTTGCAATGACATGGATGGTGCTGGAGAATATTATGCTATGGGAAATAAGTCAGTCAGAGAAAGACAAATACCACATGATTTTGATCATATGTGGAGTTTAAGAAACAAAGTAGATGAACATAGGTTGGGGGTTGAGGGAAACCAGGAAACAGATTGTTAACTATAGAGAACAAACCGAGGGTTACTGGAGGGGAGGTGGGTGGGGGGACGGGTTAAATAGGTGATTAAGATTAAGGAGTGCACTTGTTGTGATGAGCACTGGGTGTTATATGGAAGTGATGAATCACTAAATTCTACACCTGAAACTAATATTATACTGTATGTTAACTAACTGGAATTTAAATAAAAATTTGGAAAAGAAAAAAAATAAAGAAAAGAAAAAACAACCTAATTAGTAGCTGACTGGTTGTTTTCCTTCCCAGCTCAAATTGTGCTGAAATCCTATTAAAAATACAAAAAAGTCCGGATACTAGTTGAAATTTACTTTTGCTATCACAGCAAACAGTGGAAAGTGTTCTGGAAATGAGAAAGTTATTTTGCATACAACTGCTTAAAAATTGACTAGACTAGATGCTTTTAGTACTTTTCATGGCCTTGTTTAAAGGAACTGGTTTCATCCTTATATATCCTTGTTATTGGAAAAATATAGTATTGTTGATTCCCTTGCAAAAAGTAGCAATTTTTGTAAATTAACATTTAATGCTAATCAATGTTCTTAGTAATGCATAAATTAATGTTCTTGGTAATACAAGATTAGGGATTGTTGTTTATTCTAAAAGATATCTAGTTCCTAATTAATACACTCTTTTTTTTTTTAAAGATTTTATTTATTTATTTGACAGAGAGAGACAGCGAGAGAGGGAACACAAGCAGGGGGAGTGGGAGAGGGAGAAGCAGGCTCCCCGCAGAGCAGGGAGCCCGATGTGGGACTCAATCCCAGGACCCTGGGATCATGACCTGAGCCGAAGGCAGTCGCTCAACCGACTGAGCCACCCAGGCGCCCCCCTACTTAATACACTCTTATGTGAGGATTAAATATATAAATGGAAAATTGAGTTGCATCCAGAGAGATGAGGCCCTGCCATAGCATTTGTATTTCAAGCACACCTTACTGCAGGTATGACAGTAATGCTAGCCTACATTTGAGATCCGTGGGCAGTCTGAATTAAAAAGCATTATCCATCTATGCTTCTGACAGAGGAAGTAATCTTGGAGAAAATTTTGCTGTTAAGTAGCCAGAATGATGTGTTAATAAAGCAGCAAAGTATTTTCATTGTGGTTAAAAAGTAAGCAAAGTCAGATTTTGAGATATAGACACTAAAATGAGTAATTTGAAGATGACAATTATTTTTAAAAACTAACATTTATTGAGTACTTATTGTGTACTAGGCACTTTCTCATAACACTTCTATGAGGTAGGAGTTGTTATCATCCCCATTTACAGGTGAGGCACCTGAGGCATTGAGAGGTCAAGTAAGTTACCCAAATCTCAAGACAGAAAGTAATAGGGAAAAATTTGAATTCAAATATCCTGATGCTTGAGTCTGCTCTGCTTCGACCACTGTACAATATTATAAACAAACAAACCTCTAGAAATCATGAACAAGCACAATAAGGATTAATTATACACTACAGTTCTAGCAGCATGACTGGCTAAATAACCAAAAAATCCTCCTGCCACCTAGTACTGATAGATAAAATATGACATTTTTTTAAATACATAGGTGCCATACATACATAATACATAAGTACATAAAATATATGTATAGAAAAATACAGACTCCAGAAACAAAGGCAAAACTGAATTCCAGAACAGTAAGTATGGGGGCAGAAATGACAGCTAGCCTTGGGGAGACTGTCAGTTCTGATAACTGACAAGGGGCTCCTTGAGACCATATGTGGCAGGAAGCTGGAACTGAGACCCTTGTATTAAGCTTACACCCACAAAAGTCTTAGTGAAATCATAGATAGAAAAAAATCCAACTCAATGAAGGAAGTGTTTTTATTCCTGTTTTACCTCCAGCTGGGAAAAAGACCCCTGAGAATCTGTAGTCAGAGATTTATATTTCATGCAGGTTTAGGGAACAAGTTTACACTATGTGAGCCAGGAAGCTCCAAGCTGGAAAACATGTATTGGGCCAGTAATACTACTAGGAATCCTGGGAAAGGTAAAGACAAAGCACACACTGCAGCTCGGGCAGGAGAAAAGAAAAACTCAACCCCTGAGGATAGTCGGGATGGGAGCAAGAAAATGTCTTTGGCTAAAAACATAATACCTTTACCAACATTTACCTAGTAGAAATCTCTTACTCTAGGAGAGGAGTAAGAAACTCCTGTTTAAGATCAACCACAGGTAGAAGGCAGAATTTAGCTGTCATAGGAAGGAGGGACAGAAAAGTGAAAAAGTCCTACTCCCAGAGGCCCACATAAACAGCACTTTTCTAAGACTGAGCAAGAATCAAAATTACAGAGAACTCCCACTCTGCCCCCCAAAACAATCTAACATGGAGCACAAAACAACAGCAATCTTTCTCCAGGGGAAGAGCAAAAATGTAGAGAGAGAGAGACACCCTCTGTGTCATGGGCATTTATGAACAGCTGAAAGCTGAAGAAAAACTCTAACACTGAGAAAAAAAACTCCAGAACCCTAGTCCTCATTCTAAGCATGGACCCACGGCTAGATTAATTTGAAACCTCTGGTCTTCTGAACTTTACCAGAGCAACAACAAAATCCAAACCCAGCTCAACTCATGATCAGACTGACTCAAGCCTCTGCACTAATAGTATGATAGAAGAAGAGGCATGCCCATTTCCAGTGGTTAATACCATTTAGCTCAGTTCCCCATTGTTAGACCCATGAAATCTGGCATTCAAGCAAATATTATGAGATATTTAAATAAGCAAGGAAAAAATGCCTAAACATTCTTAGAAGACAAAGAAATTAACAGAGGGCGCCTGGGTGGCTCAGTTGGTTAAGCAAATGCCTTCGGCTCAGGTCATGATTCTGGAGTCCTGGGACCGAGTCCCACATTGGGCTCCCTGCTCAGCGAGGAGTCTGCTTCTCCCTCTGACCCTCCCCCTCTCATGCTCTCTGTCTCTCATTCTCTCTCTCAGATAAATAAATAAAATCTTTAAAAAAAAAGAAATTAACAGAAACAGACTCATAGATGACACAAATGTTGGAAATATTAGACAAGAAATTTTAAAATAACTGTGATTAAAATGTAAAAGAGTTAGTGGAAAAGGTGGATAACATGCCTAAAGAGATGATCTTTAGCAGAGAGATGAAACTACAAGAAAGACTGAAATGGAAATACTAGAAATAAAAAATATGATGTGAAATCTAAATAATTCCTTTCATAGGTTGTGTGTAGTTTCAATGTAACCATGATAGAAATTACCTAGACTAAAACTCAAAAAGAAAAAAGAATGGTTAAAAGCAAGACAGAGCATCCCATAGCTTTGGGACAATATCAAAAAGACTTACAGATGTAAGTGATCCTAGAGAGAAAAGAAGGAGAAAATGAAATAGATCTGAGAATCTCAGAAAACTTCATTCAGAAAAAATACCAAGATTAAAACACACACACACACACACACACACACACATTTACCTAGACACATCATAGTTAAACTGCTGAAAACTAAAGACAGAGAAAAATTTGAAGATTGTCAGCAGAAAAAAGACATTGCATAAAGAGGAACTAAAATAAGACTTAAAGCAGACTTCTCATCAGAAACTATGCAAGCAAGAAGCAATGGAATGACATCTTTAAAGGGAAAAAAAACCTTTAAAAACCTGTCAACTCAGAATTCTAAACCCAGCAAAAAGTAGCTTCCAAAATGAAGATGAAATAAAGAAAAAATTCTGAGTGCATTATTTGCCAACAGACCTATATACAAGAAGGGTCAAAAAATATTCTTCAGGAAAAAATTTTAAAAAAGAAAAAAATATTCTTCAGGCAGAAGAAATATAAAATCAGAAACACAAAGAAATGAAGAGGTCCAAAAATATGGGGAAAATGAAGGTAAAAAAAAATCCTTATATTTAATCACTCTAACAGATAAATTATTGTCTAAAGCAAGAAAAGTAACAATTTATTGTGAGATTTATGACACATGACAAAGTAATATATGCAACAACAGCACAATAGGTAAAAAAGAGATACTGGAATTACACTGTTGAAAGATTCTTATGCTGTATGTATAGTAGTATATTATATTTTGAAAGTATTCAGTGATAAATAATATTGTAAGCTCTAGAACAAACACTAAAAATAAGGAGTATTTAACAAATAAGCCAATGAAATCATAAAAAATTTCAATTAATCCAAAGCCAGGTGGAAAAAAAAGATAAAAGGGACAAAGAAAAAATGAGATAAAAGAATTAGCAATATAGCAGATTTAAATCTAAATGTATCAATAATTCCATTAAGTATAAATGATCTAAATATCTGATTATGAGTAAAGACAATTATGTCAATATGTTAATTCAAAAATTAAAACAAAAAAGGCAAAAAGGTTATGTCACCCCCTCTCTCCATTTAAAACCCTCAAATGGTTGGAAATGTTCTGAATCTTGATTGTGGCAGGGATCATATGATCATAAACCTTAGTCAAAATTCATAAAATAGTACACCTAAAAGGGATAGATTTTTACTGTATATAAACCATACTTCAATAAACCTAACTTAAATTTTTTTTAAATGAGAAAAAGATATTTGCAGACCAATTCACAAGTACTCACTAAAAGAAACACTAAAGTGACAAAGTTAGTATTATAAATCCATGAGGAAAGGATGAATACTTCAATAAACAGTGACACAGTGCTGGGTACATGACTGTCATTATATAAAAAATAAAATTAGATTCTTACTTTTTATCATGTCCAAAGATACAAAAAAAAAAAAGCAAGCACCAGAGTCCTAAAAAGGTACACTGTTTTCCCAGTTTATGACTCTTCTGAGAACTACACTCTTGACCTTCAATGCCCATGTTTGTTACTATAATGGCTTGGTCCCAAGTCATAGGTGACTAAACCTAGGGTGGATATTTGTCCCAAGCTAAGCCAGTCAGATTTTTCTGTCACAGGAATTTGAAGTTTGACTTGATGGTTCTGGTTAATCTGTATTTTTCAAATGATGTGTTTTGTGAACTTAGGAACTGAGGCTTCCATAGTGAACAACCATGTGCACAGAGGAACAGAGATAGACCACATCATTAGAGATAGACTAATGAAGCAGCTGTGCAGAGAATAACACAGAAGATTGTTCCTATACCCTGAGAGACAGAAGACAGAGCAGTTTTCACCTTCCAGAGGCCTGGTGGCCCAGACTTTCTCTGAGGTACACTTAAGATAGTCTAAGATACACTTAAGATAGAGTAACCAAAAGAGTGAACCTTAGCTACATTACTGGGTTTTGCTACCAGGAGACAGAGAGACTAAGCTTCTGTGGCCACTTATATTGGTGTCAAGAAGGATGACAGCCATAGATGACTAGACTGGGCTCAAGTGGCAAGAAGTGAAGTCTGAACTATAAGGATGGAGATTAATCCTTTAAAAGTCACCCAACCCATGGCCTGTGGACCAGTTGGTGCACAAATAACAGGTAGAAAGGGTGACTCCATTGAAATATTACTTTATTAGAAGAGCCAGCTTTCTTCCAGAAAATGACAGATTGTTTTCCTCAATTTACATATGACCCTGAAACCTCTGATTTTCTCAAATTTTAATTAAGATATAAATATACCAACAGCATTTTCTGAACTGCAATTTAAAAAACCTGAATGGCCACCAATGCATTGAAAGGAGTTCTAAAACAGAATTATAAAAATTTGGGGTATAATATTGTTAAGTAGAACATTTCCTGCTCTACCAGAGAACATATTTTTTTGAATAGCTAAATATACTTTCTCAGATTATGATAAATTTACTATAATTATCTAGAAGTTTCAATCTAAGAATGTTCACACTCAAGCAAAATCTGAGTGAAAAAAACACTCAAAATATGATCATACACATCCTTATTTTGTTAAAACAATACCGTCAATATAAAGGAAACTTAGATGTCTTGAAGTAAGGTTTCCAAAGTATAAAAACAAACAATAACTCAGACATTCAGAATGTAAGATTTCCTTATATGTATCTCATATTCCACAAGATGACTAAAATTTCCATTACAGTTTTAAAGGTAGTGAATGTGATATCCTATTCCACACACTTCACACAGTAGTTAAAAAACAAGGTTTTGGAAGTTAAATTGCCTAGGTTAAAATTCTCATTTCACCATTTTAGCTCAGTTATCTACTAAATTTCAAATTATTAAATCACTCCTGGCCTCAATTTCCTCATCTGTAAAATGGAATAATAATAATGTCTAACTCATAGGAATTTTTGAGAATATAGGGCACTTACAGCAGTACCTCATGACTATAAGAGCTCAACAATATTTATCACAGTATGTTTGAGATAAAGTCCAATGAAAAGACTTAAAATTAAATGACAACATGGATAATCATTTACAGGAAATGATTTCTCAGATCAGAGTAATGGTCCAAGCTTTTCAAAGTGATATAAATAAAAGGATAATAAAACCATTTGAAAAGTTCATATAGTTATCACACTATCAATGATAGTAATTCAAAAAGATATCCATGAAATTGCATAAATTATCAAGTTATAGTATCTTAAAAACAGGTAGAAATACCTAGTTAAAATAAATACAGTGAATAGCCAAAAACTGGGAAGAGCCCAGGTGTCCATCAATAGGAGAATGTATACATGCCATACAATGGAATATTACTCAGCCACAAAAAATAGGAATGTTATGCTTTGTGGAAGAAGCCTTACACAAAAGAGTATATACAGTATGATTCTGTTTATATGAAGTTCTAGAATAGGCAAAACTAACCTGTGGTGGAAAATAATCAGAGTAGTAATTTCCCACCGTGGGGTAAGAGTGAGGATTTACTGGGAAGGGACATAAGAGAACTTCCTGGATGTTAGTCATGTTCTGTATCTGTATCAAGCGTACACTTTTGTTGGAACTCATGAATGGTATACTTACCTCTTGTGTATTTCATTGTACATAAATTTTACATCAAAAGAAAAAACCCAACCAAACAAAAACAACTTAATGATATGTATGCTGAAGCATTTGGGGGAAAGTATAACCATATCTACAACTTATGTTGCAATGTATAAAAAGGATGAGTTGACAGATGGATAGAGGGATGGATAAGTATGTGATAAAGCAGCAAGAATAATAAAATGTTAATTGCAGAATCTGGGAGGTGGTAGGTATGTGGGTGCTTACTCTGAAGTCCTGTCAACTTTTCTCTACGTTTAAATACTTTCAGATAAAATAAATGAAAAATATTTTATGTTCCTTACCAGCGCCTGGAGTTATTAACAATCACTCCATTATCTATGGAGAAAGTATCTGTTGGCAATCCAGCAATATTCCAAGCTCTAATTTTTACTGGATCACCCAGAGTCTTACTCAATGAGAACTCTTCTGAACATGGAATTTTTTTCTCCTGTAAGAAATAAACAAATATCTAATGTTTTTTTATCTTGCTGAAATATTTTTTAAATTATTGATTTGTCATTAGATATTACTTAATAACTCTAAAAAATAGAAAAAAACTGAATTGAAAGTTGGACTATAAAAGTATTTTACTGATCAAACAAGAAGAAAAAACAAGGCCCCATACTTTAAGCTATTTCTTCTCTTCTTCATCCTTATTACCATCTTTTCCTCCATAATACCCCAAAACATACTTTGAATGTTCAAAAGGAAACTTATGAAATATAAAACTATTACCTTGCACAACATGCTCCAATTTTCTGTACATTTTTGCCGAAAGCCAGAAGTGAAAGCACCAAGATAGGCTATTACTCCTGCTGAGACTAAGACATCACCTGTCAAATTTTCATAAATTATCTGAAGGTCATCTGCAGCCTGAGACCATCTGTGAGATTAACCAAAGGAAAAATAGCCTCACCAGAGAGAATGATGGAAGACAGTAATAGAAAGGGTAAGGGACTTCTAGTCCAAATTCTATAACAAAAAGCCATGAAATGTTGGACTCTTATCTATAAAATGAGGAGGTTGGGTCCCTTCTAGCACTGACATGCTATAATATATCTATGCTATATGAATGACAATCCATCTTTCATTATTAGATCACTAGGCATTTCTTGCAGAACTTGACCCTTGGGAATAAGCAAGAACAAAAACAAAAACACGCCGGCAGTTTGTGTAATAATTTTCTCCAGGATGATTTATTTGGTTTAGTGGCCCTGCTATTTGTTTCAGTATTTACTGTTAGTCTGTAAAACATAAAAAAATTTGCAATTCATTACCAAAAATTCCATTTAAGTTGTATAACAGCTGCCATACTAGTGCTAAGGTTGGTATTTTTTCCATTTCATGAAGTCTTTACAATAAAAAAGTGCATTTCAAAACCACCTAATCTGCACTACAAAGTACTGTCAAAGGCCTATTACCTTATCATGCTATTCACTCAACACATATAATTAATAAATGAGATAGCTGGCTGGCCAGTCCAAATAAATAGATTAGGATAAAGTTAACTGTTTTTGTTAGATCAGTCCAGTTATATCTTCTTTGAAATAAATTTTAAGAAAGTGAACCATATATCCACTACTGCCCCCACCCCCGTGAACATTTTATTATGAAAAAATTTGAACACACATAAAATTGGAAAGAATTATACACTGATCACCCACACACTCACCACTTAAAATAAAAATTATCCTTTGCCTTATAAAAAATTTGGAAACAAGTGGCAAACGCCATCCTTGACACTGATATTCTGCCGGGAGAACCCTGGCCAGGTGCCTTGTTGAATGCCCCACATTCTAAACCAGACACTTAAAAATCAATAATCATAATAAACACCCAAAGAAAGTAACATATTCAAGCCTGACTTTCTTTTTTTTTTTTTTTTTTTTTTTTTAAAGATTTTATTTATTTATTCATGAGAGACAGAGAGAGAGAGAGAGAGGCAGAGGGAGAAGCAGGCTCCCAAGGAGCAGGGAGCCCGATGCGGGACTCGATCCCAGGACCCTGGGATCATGACCTGAGCCGAAGGCAGACGCTTAACCATCTGAGCCACCCAGGCGCCCAAGCCTGACTTTCTTAAATGTTGTTAAAATAAGTAGATATCTGACCTTGATTTTTCTCCACCCAGTCCTCCAATTAGTTTTGAGGCTCTCTCAAGCTTCTTAGCACAGAGTTCCACCTGGTCTTCTAAACGAGCCTTTTCCTCAGTTTTCTCAATAAATGTTCTTTGTAAATTTTCCAAATGATGTTCTACTTCTGCCAATTCTGCTCTCTTCTGATTCAAAAGCTCCATTATCTCAGCTAAGGACTTCTGAGCTTCTGTTAAGCGGGCTTTCTTAGGAGCCACTACCTGTTTGGGAACAATAAATGCAGCTAGGATGGGTGCTATTTAAAACTGACGCCAAATAAGCCTTTACAGATATGATGGGTTAAAAGTGATTCATTATTATTATAAATACATTTGTTATTTATAATAATAAATTATACAAAATAAGTATTTTGACTTAAATCTTACATTTTTTTTTACCTAAATAAAATAAAATATATTTATAGGTCATATAAAATATATAAAACATTCTGGAGTAGCAAATGATCAACTATAAATAGATGATTATTTCAGACTAACAAAATGTTATAATATGTAGCAAAAACAGTACAAGATATAGCAAAACGTCTCAAAATAATGAGAAGTTGCCATTCAACTGTTGCCAAAAACAGAGAGGAAAAAAACATGTAGCAGAAATTATAAATGTTTCAAATATACGAATATGCTTTGTGTGTGTGTGTATGGCATTTTCAAGTCTGCGGTCTTCTTCCCAGTTGGCTGAAGCATACATTTGCCTTGGGGGGGATTAAGACTATGATAATAGAATTACAAAGAGAAAGAAAGCCTTGATAATATATCAAGAATGGGGTTTGGTCAACTTTTAAGCCATTGGTAGAAAGAATTGAGAAGATGACCAAAGATAATATATGCCAGTTTGAAAGAAGGAAGGTCTAAGTCTGGGGGTTCATTGCCATGAACGAAGCTGATGGCAAAGAGGGAAGGAGGAGGCAGGGATCAGACACCAAATGTCCTGTTTTCTCTCCTCGGGGCTGAAATTCTGAAGGGGGAATGTGTTAAATAAATAGAGAGCAGGAAGCTCCACTTTCTACTTTTGACTTCAGAGGAGACCTTACTGAATATCTCCCTTCAACCCTCCCATAACAACATGGGGCAGCTGCATCAGAATTAAAATGGCAGTGTGGAGGTGTAGAGTGGGAAGTCAGGGAAGATTCTGAATGCCCTGGCTTCTCTGCTTCATGCCTTGTGAGACATGTGGACATGAGCTAGGTTGAGAGTTCCAAAACCTGCGATGGGGAGGGGACAAGATGTTCAATGGAAGAATATCCCAGATAAAATTAATTTTATTTCTTTGACAAGTCTACTCCCCCAAAACTAACAATCAAAATCCCTCCCTCTCTACAGGCACATGTACCTTACTAGGAATATCTTCCCAATTGTGACAGTCTCATCATTTATTCTATACTCTGAGATTATTCTAAACACATGCTACCAAGTATTTTTATCTGCCTTTTTATTTATATTTCCTGCTTCCCTCAGTAGAATTCTGCAAGCTACAGAGGGCAAAGCCAGTGTTTCTGTGGTCCTTTGCTAGCTAAATTTACAAAATGCTTTTAACCATTCTCCATAAAAGTTTCTTTACCTATGCATGCCATTGCTTCAGGGCAACTGTCCATGCTCTGCCTCTTAACTCTACTGGATCTTCTAACTTCTGACCCTTTGAATCAACTTTTTAATCTGCCACTTTGCCCTTGAAGTTTTGGCTTTTGCCCCAAGTCTCTACAGCTATAGGTCAGTCTGGCCGATTCATCCCTGTTCCCACAACCCTACCACTCACTACCACTAGCCAAGACCAGGTTATATCACACACAAGTATTCTCTTCATCTACTAGGTACTCAACATCTGATGTCTGTGCTGCAGCAAGGTACATTCTTTCTGGTATCTGTTTTAGAAACTTCTTAATTAGTCAATATAGGCATAGATTTTAGTTTCTGGGAACATTTCAATAGAAAATGAATATGTTGATCCTCCAAATACCTTTGCAACTCTGTCATACACTTCCATAGCCATGATCCACTTGCACAGACCCTCAGCTGCAGAGGAAGCTTTAGCAATCTTAGAAGCGTCGAATTCAGGGTTTGTTAAGTATTCACCACGTATCTTCTGCATAACAGTCACCTATACAACAAACATTTCCATCTTAAAATTTCAACATATATCATACAATCATAAGATGAAAGATTACAGACATTGAAGCAACATGTTTCCTCCAAAAAAAATTAAAAGACTGTTGGCGATTGGGAAAATATGTGGAAATGAGAAAAAAACAATTAAACCTTAATCAATAAATACAAGTTTGGATGGAAAAGTGCACTCTACTTTTTTATCTCACATACATTTGTGTTTCAGATTTATGAAACTATTATAAGACGGAGAACTATTTCAAGTTAATAATACACTAAAACAGTAATTCATTAAATGACTTTCAGTGGTATGAAGGAGTGGTTTTATGCATTATGAGAATTCATAATGTAGTCAATAATATAATATTCCTGCATTATTTTAATCCTAAAAATGGACTATCTTACGTTTTATATAATATTGCATAATGTTAAAGATCTTATACATCTTGGCAAAGTTATATGTATAGAAAAAAATCCAATGAAACTCACTGGAATGTTGTCCTTGTCATATTCTCTCAATTCTCTTAAGAAATTCATATCTCCCAGAAGCTTTTTGCTAGGTCCCCAGTAATCTAATATCTATAAATAAAATTTGTGGAAACTTATTAAACATACAATTAAAGATGCTCAGTATAAACTTTTCTTCTTGAAGTTTAAGGTATATTATCCAGAGAAACCATATACTTTCAAAATATCAACTTATATCTCTTTGGAAATAGACTCCTCTCCCCAAAAACATACTAAATATATCAAACATTTAAGATATGAACATAAACTTGTATACTGAATTCATTATAAAAAATTATACATTGAAAGGCAAATGATGCAATTATTTCTCTTTAGGAAATGTAAGAAAAGCAACTAGCATAAACACCATCAGAATTTCATATAAGAAAATGTATTTTTATTATTTCCAGCTTTTTTTCCCTTTAGTCTTGATTCTTTCAAACCAGAAAAGTAGTGCTATAGGCTGAAATTGTCCCCTATCGCCCCCATCAAAATTCATATGTTGAAACCTAATCCCCAGTGTGTTGGTATTTGGAGACTGGGTCGTGGACAGGTGATTAGGTCACGAACGGGATTAGTGTCCTTAATAAAAGAGAGCTCCCTCCCACTTCTGCCATGTGAGGACACAGCAAAAAGAATGTCATCTATAAACCAGGAAATGGGCCCTACACCAGACACTGAATCTACTGGAGTCTTGATCTCAGAATTCCCAGCCTCCAGAACCATGAGAAATAAATATAAGCCACCCAGTCTATGGTAATTTTAATAGCAGCCCAAAGGACTAAGACAGGTAGCAAACATTTTTCTTATGGATGGGACGTCCTCACCCAGCAAGGCTCCCCAAGTGAGATAAAGAAGAGAAAGAAGACAAGGATTACACATCACTCTGCCAGTTACAGGATAAAGTATATGGTACTTGTGCTAGCAAAGACGTTAAATAAGTAGCCCAACAGATTTTTTCCTAATTCCAGGAGCCTAAGAAGTAGGGTGTGTGTATGCATAAATGAGAATGACTTGGTAAGGTGAGAGCTGATTTATTTATTATCTCAGTAAAGTACAGAATGCATACACACACACACACACACACACACACACACCCCTCAATTCTCCAATCCAGGAATTCAAACCTAGGTACTATAAAAGCCTGAAAAGAAAATAAGTCCATAAATTTAGTTTAGGATGGATGCTAGGCCTTTCTTTTTAAGGGATATAGCCTTGAATAATAATCATAACAACAACAGCTAACATTTATTGTGAACTGTTGATAAAGCTTTATACACAAGAGCTTTATATGTATTATCTATCTATATGTATAATCTATATGTATCTATCTATACATATGATCTATATGTATCTATCTATATGTATAATCTAATCATCACATTAACTTTGTGAGGCAGGTACTATATTAATCCTCCAGAGTTCCACAGAAGTTAAGCATCTTGCCTAAGGTCACACTGCTAGTGGGACAGAATTTCTGAATACAGACATTCTGGCTCTAGAACACATACTTTTTTTTTTTTAAGATTTTATTCATTTATTTGTCAGAGAGACAGCACAAGTGGAGGGAACAGCAGGCAGAGGGAGAAGCAGGCTCCCCACCAAGCAAGGAGCCCCATGCAGGGCTGGATCCCAGGACCCCAGGATCACGACCCAAGCCAAAGGCAGATGCCCAACCAACTGAGCCACACAGGTGTCCCTAGAACACATACTTTTAACAACTTCACTATACTGCTTAACTCAGCAGAATTTCCTGAATGCTCATATAACCACATAGGTGTTCTTTCTAACACATTCTTCAGAATCTTAGCTGGAAAAAGCTCACATACTTCCGGTTTTCAATCAATCCCACCCCATGATAGCAGGTAACCTGTACAGACAGAAAAAGAAACAGAAGCAACTGGAACCACATTTTTCTGATGCTATATACTGCCTTAGCTTTACCGTGGAATACATGTAGATAATGTTTTCCATTCTTTATTCTGAATCCATTCAATCTGGAAAACAATATTTCTTCCCTGGACTGGATACTGTCGACATTTAATTTGATAATAGTTGCTGTGAAGTGTTCTGTACATTCATGATTATGATTTTAATCTGTTTCTAGTTATTACCTTGCCTCCAGTTCCTGAAGGATCTGAAATTTTTTCTGGCTTTATATCTTTCATGACACAAATAGCAGCCATAACTAATTTAACACCAGATGGAGGATTCTTCATTGATTTCACAATTGTAATGTCAGCTGGCTAAATTGAAAGAAAACAGAGTATCTTCAGAATAGTTTATTTTTAAATAATGGGAATTTAGAAAATAATGTTGGAGAATAATGGAACATCGATTTTCATTTGAAATTATGATTGTTTTGGCTTTGCCTAATTATGAAATAATTAATAAAAGAGAATTTAAATTTAGCACAGATTAAGACCACGGTTCTCAAATGTTTGGGAGTTCATAGATCTTTATGAGAATATGATAACAGCTATGAATCCTCCAGAAAGTACATTTTTGCACATATATAAAAAATTTGCATACAATCACATACCAATCTGAGACACTGAACCCAGATTAAGAACCCTAATTTAGATAAAGACTTAATTCTATATTTGTTTATATAGTAGTTTTAGCAAAAAAAAAAAAAAATGAAAGTAGAGGTAGACCCTAATTTAAACTTATTTCCGAATAAGGTATATATTGTTATGACAGACACAATAGATTCATTCACTTATTACCTACTCCAATATCCTTCTGACATCCTTTGCAATTGTTGGAAAGCTAACAACTATATATTTTAGTTCCCCATAAATTAGAGTTGTGGGTGGTCACTGGGTTCTATCATCAGATCACTTGAATGATACCAGAATTCTGACTGAATAAATGGGGAGATGGGCAGGGAGTGAGGCTCTCATTTGCTGATATAGATTACAGTAAAGGTGGTGAGGCTCTGTGAGATGGCTCTGCAAGCCTCTGACTCAAAGGATCATTCCTCTGGTAGACTATTTCCAGTTTGGCTCTGTGAGTCATTCCTGGCAGCTCAGCCTAGGATCTGTTTCTTCAGCTCTTCCAATAACTGTGCAATCCATTTACAAAATTCCCTAAAGAATCCTTGTCTGCTTATACTAAATAGAGCCAATGTCTCTACTCTGCAACTGAAGCTACTTCATAAAATATAGTATCTGATACCAGGAAGGGTACAAGCAACAGACTCTCAATGAGAGGGGAACCTAATATCAATGATCTGAACTGGTAAGGTTTGAAGGCAATCAAGAATCCTGTGAGTTTCAGAGGATGTAATGCTGAAAATCCATGGTACACAGTGATAAAGTTACTTAAATTAATGCTCATGGTCCTCTAAAATGGAGTGCCCATTAAAAACAAGTGTTTGCTGATAAGTAGCTGCTATGATAAATGTCTAAGGAGAGAATGAAGAAAGACCATTGGGTAGCATGTGGCTTTTAAATGTGCCAGAGAGCAGACAGGAAGAAAACAGTAAGCTCGGAGTTTTAAATTCCTGGTTCACAGCACAATGAAAGCACCAGATGTTTCTATAAATACCCTAAAATAATATACCTTATAACTACAAGGCTGATATAACTGACAATCAGATAGAGTTTGCTCCTGTGAGATGCTGAATTGCCCATAGGTTGAGCTCACTGTCTTGTCAGGAACCTTACATAGAAGTTAGTAGGATGAGGAAAGGGGTAAACAATGGGGTGTGAATATCCTGAACCACCTTCTACACCGGGCTCTTGTCAACAGAAGCTGTCTCCCCTGCTCTGTTTGGTGAGGTTGTTCTGGTCTTGCCTAAAAACTCTGGAAAAAGTCATATACAATGCAGTGTAATGCAGACAGCTGCCATCCACATCTGTATTGGAAAAGATTTTTAAGTTTTTCCATACAGGCACCTCCAGGAGGCTGCAGGAAGGTAGCTAACTCCACACTCTATTTAACATATGCCTCCTGGTCCATGTGGAGGACCACTTTGGCCTCTTGGAGACCGTCTGCTCTCTTCCCACTGGAATATCCTGAATGAAAATTATGAATAACATATGAACAGCCAAAATATAGGATAATGATGTATTAGAGATGAACGGTGAAGAGGCAAGTTTTGTTTGACTGGACAAAAATGATATAACACCACCTGGTGGAACAGAACCACACCTAATGAACCAAGGACCTGTGTGGAATTTGTTGATGACACACAAGGTAACAAATTCAAACATTTGCCTTGAGTGTATCCAGGGCAGACAGCGCTGCTTCCAAGGCTGGAATTGCCTCGGCTAAGTCACTCTCACACTCATTTTTCAGAGCTTGGGCTTCTTCAGCCTTGCCACTGGCTATCTCTTCATCTAATTTCACGAACTTTCTTTTTGCTTCCACTTGTGCGGACTCTATCTCGATAATCTAAAGAAAGAAAAATAAATAAAACAATTCCTCCAACATCCTACTGCTTTCTCCATCCTAGAAACAAGAGAATGTTTGGAAATGAGGGAACCCAACAAATCATGTTGAAGAGCAGGAGGTCCCAGGATAAAATGAGGAGAAATGCAAATACATGTGACCTAACTGGATAATGGGCTTCCCACTTCCCTCCAAAATCAACACAACTGGGATGCCTGCCTGGGTGGTTCAGTCAGCTTGGCAACCGACTCTTGATTTTGGCTCAGGTCATAGTCTCGGGGTCATGAGATGGAGCCCTGTGTTGGGCTCCACCTTCAGCACAGAGTCTACTCAGAATTCTCTCTCCCTCTTCCCCTCCCTCCCACCCCCTCCCCCTGCTCTCTAAATAAATAAATAAATTCTTTTAAAAAATCAACACAACTCACATGGGACTCAGTGAGATAGCCAGTTAGTAGAAAAGAGTAAGGTCCCTAAGATCTAGTAGTGGCAAAAAATTAAGGGATATTTTCAAGGCTAATTTTACATATTTCAATTGTCTTCTGACATCAATTTAAAAAAACTCAGGATACTCTACCTGCATCATATGTGCATTTTCAATTTTAGCTTCCTCCAATTTGGGCTGTAATTGGACAAGCTCCATTTTCATTTCTCCAACCTAAATAGACAGTTTGCCATTAAGTTTTCATAGTGACATAAGCTACAGAATCTAAACACAGAAAATCGAAACTTAAATGTATCATAAGGCATCAGGGCCAGAAAACCTTAACTTTTCCTTCCAGTTCTTTATATGATAAACAAAACAATGAGGGCATGGTCAGTTTTCTTCACAAAAGACTTCATCGTCCTCGAGTATATGACAGAGCAGTGAAAGAATGCAGTTGTCACGGAAGAAGTGCAGACAGAAAGAAGGTGGCAGCTTGGGGTGTCCATGATATAAAATGCAAATGGATCATCCAAATCTGCATTGCTTCTACTTAACTAATGCTAATAAGAATCATTAGCACTTGACTCATTAAAAACACACACAATCTTATATTTAACCAACTATTACAATAAAAAAAAGGCAACCCAGGCTTATTGTATTCTCTCCAAATGTCAAAAACTTAAGAACAGGGGCTCCTGGGTGGCTCAGTCAATTGAGCATCCAACTCTTGATCTCAGCTCAGGTCTTGCTCTCAGGGTTGTGAGTCCAAGCCGCACATTGGGCTCCACTCTGGGCATGGAGCCTACTATAAACAACAACAACAACAACAACAACAACAACAGGGGTGCCTGGGTGGCTCAGTCATTAGGATCCCGAGGTCCCGGGATCGAGCCCCACATCGGGCTCCCTGCTCGGCGGGAAGCCTGCTTCTCCCTCTCCCACCCCCTCTGCTTATGTTCCCTCTCTCGCTGTGTCTCTCTCTGTCAAATAAATAAAATCTTTTAAAAAAATAAAAATTAAAAATTAAAAAAATTAAAAATAAACAACAAAAAATAAGAATAAAACAGGACATATTTGAGTCTGTATGGAAACTTAGTGAATTTCTCTAAAACTCATGTTACTCATCTGTAAAATGAGGATCATTAAAGTGTCTACCTCATGGAGTGGTTATGAGGAAAAACTGAAGGAATGCATGTGAAGCACATAACACAGTGCCTGGCACATAATATATTCTTCATAAATTATAACTCTTGTTACTTATGATTTCCTGTATTTCCTATTATATGTTACCATTTTGAGAAGCTCATCAAATTTACCTGAGACTCAGCAAAAGCTAATTTGTCAAGCCCATTCACGTATCGTTGTTTTGCTTCCATGATAGCTTGCCGCCTCTTAGTCAAAAGCTGTCGAAACGAGGCAATAAGTTCAAGATAAGAAGTAGCTGTAACATAGTTATGTCGTCCTTGCTCCTGCAAGAACCTAAGACAGACAGATAGCATATCTTACTCTAAGTAAGGAGTTGCACAAAGTAAGAGGTGTACTCAACATGGCATCAACAACAAACCTAGAAGAACAAAGGTTAATTTTACTTAGAAGCTGCTGCATACTTGAACTTTATAACATCCTAAGAATTCTACACATAACCACATCCTGATTTCTTGTCTGTAAAATATCAAATAGCAGTGATGTGCTTAAAAAGCACAAATCACCAAAGATGTATCAAAGGTAAACAACAGCAAAGAAAGATGTAGGTCTTTTTACATGTTTCATAAGCCAGGAGAGTCTAACTCTATAAAAAGACCCAAGATACTGTGTAAGCTAGGGAAGTATAGTAGGAAGGGGCATTGTAGATAGGATAGCAAGGGTGAGTCATCATTCTTTGCACAGAGTGTGTCACGTTGGCTGAATGGGGTCTGACCAGAAGGGTAAGACTACTACACATACACATGGAAACAACAGAAGCAATGTTTTCTCACAGCAAGTACACAGAGTAGGTTGAGCCTACTGCTGGTGCAACCATCAAAGTCAACCATGCCGCCAGACTGTATGATTCTGGATAGGAGATATACCGTGAGCACTTGGGTTTATGTGCTTTTGAAATGCGGAACTTGGAGATGAACAGAGGTAAAATGGATACTTTTGAGTTATCCACAGCCAGTTCTGCTTTTCTGAAAATTTCTGTCCAGTGCCCAACCTTGGTCTAATTAGCCATGGTTAAGATGGCAGGTTTCATAGAACAAACATTGCTGGTGGGGCACTGGACACAAATGAGGCTGATCACATTTTGGAATAAATTTGGCAAAGGGAGCTGGAAAAGGCCCATCAGTCTGCCTAGAGCTGAAATTGTAAGAAGTAAACCTGAGGCAGACAGTTTCCTCCATATGCAATGGGAAGGAGAAAACTCAGTCTGCCAAAATACCATATCTCATTTATACATGGAACCTAAAAAAAAATTAATTCATAGAAATGGAGCACAAATTGGAGGTTCTAGAGGCAGGAGGTGGTGGGGCGGGGAATGGGTGAATGTGGTCAAAAGGTACCAACTTCCAGTTATAAGGTGAATAAGTTCTGGGAATGTAATGTACAGCATGGTGACTATAGTAAACAATACTGTATTGTGTATTTGAAACTTGCTAAGAGAGTAGATCTTAAAAGTTGTCATTACAAGAAAAAAAAGAGGTAATGTTAACTAAACTTATTGTAGTAATCATTTCACATTATATACAAATATAAAATCATTATGTTGTACAGCTTAAATTTATATAATGTTATATATCAATTATATCTCAATAAAACTAGAAAAAAAATCAAAGAAATACAGAAAAAGAAAATGCAGTCTGCAAAGAGCAAGAAGCAGATGCCCAGAAAGAAACAGGATGAAAAACAGACGAAAAGTATTGCCGGATTTAGGATGACTTTCTAACTCCTGTTTCCAGTCACATCTGTGATCCAGCTGTCATCTTTCTCTTAAGCTTGTGAGACACCACTGTATCTTTATCATAAATTCTCCCTTTTTCTTAAACCTAGATTAAATAGTTTTCCATTACTTGCAAGCCAAGGTCCTCACTAATTAAATGATCAGAAATATTTAGAAGACATAGAAATCCTACTGAAATTTTGAGCTTTCAGAAAAAGAGACATGTTAAAATACAGGGATTATTGGCATTTTAAAATTTAGTAATATTCACCTTTCTGATAGATCCATAATGGTAGTGTGAAAGTGTTTGCAGATTGGAACTATCTCTCGCCTTTCAACCTCAGTAAGCTCCAGTGTTTCTAAGAATTTCACAGCTACAAGTTCAAGGGCATCTTCAGGCCATGGCTAAAAATAAGAAAAAGAGAAACTTAAGAAATTTGAGTAGTTCCACTCCAACTATATATGTGTCTTCCTGTGAGAGAATTTGGGGTAGAGAAAATTAAAACCTTAATGGGGAAAATAGAATTGGGTGGGCTGAGGTCACAGGGAAATCTGGGAAAGAGCTAGTAAACATTTTTATACTAAAATTAAAGATAACACAATATAAAGGAAGGGTCAGTGATATTTTACATATCAAGGATATACTATACTGCTTTCCTAAACTCTTCCACTTGGACATCAAGTAGACACCCCAAATTTAGCAGGACAATGGCATAGGCTGCTAGTTGCCCACCTAAAAGCTATCCGCCCTTTTCCCTTAGAACCCCAATTTTATTCTAGATAGCAATATGCCCAGATAAAAGACCACATTTCCTATATTCCCTCACAATTCACAGGAGATAAAGGCATATAGGCAGCTGTTGGGTGGGGACTTCAGGGAAGACTCTTTAAAGGGTTACATAGAGGGGTGCCTGGGTGGCTCAGTTGTTAAGCCTCTGCCTTCAGCTCAGGTCATGATCCCGGGGTCCTGGGATTGAGCCGCGCATTGGGGTCCCTGCTGCGGGAAGCCTGCTTCTCCCTCTCCCACTCTCCCTGCTTGTGTTCCCTCTCTCACTGTCTCTCTCTCTGGCAAATAAATAAATAAAATCTTAAAAAAAAAAAGGGGGGGGTGCATAGAGTTGGTGTGTGTCTTTTTGCCCTAATTTTCTATTATTCTACTTTTTGCCTGGGACACAGATGTGAAAGTTGGAGCTCCAGTAGCCATTTTATTTTATTTTTTTATAAGATTTTATTTGTTTGACAGAGAGAGAGACAGTGAGAGAGGGAACACAAGTAGGGGCAGTGGGAGAGGGAGAAGCAGGCTTCCCGCTGAGCAGGGAGCCCGATATGGGGCTCGATCCCAGAACCCTGGGATCATGACCTGAGCCAAAGGCAGACGCTTAACAACTGAGCCACCCAGGCGCCCCATCCAGCAGCCATTTTAGACCATAAGATGAATTTGAGGGTGGAAACCACATGCTCAGGAGAATAAAGAAGAAAGAACCTTAGATTCTGATGACTTTGTTAAGCCACAAAAGCCCAGTCTGTTTATCTTCAGATTTTTTCTCTGAGAGAAAAAAACTTTATATGTTTAGTTTAGGTTTCTTTTCAAGATTTATTTAATTATAAATAATTAAATAATTAATTAAAGATTTCATTATTTATTTGAGAGAGAGAGAACACTCAGTGGGTAGGGAGAGGGTGAAAGTGTCTTAAGCATACTCCGCGCTGAGTGCAGAGCCCAACACAGGGCTCAATCTCAGGACCCTGAGATCATGACCTGAGCCAAAACCAAGAGTCAGACACTCCACAGCCTGCACCATCCAGATGCCCCTAGTTTGGGTTTCTGTTACTAGCAGTCCATCATAATTCCTAACTGTTATAACATCCAGAGCTGAAATTTTGAGTTTCTTCTCCCCAAATTTGCTTCTTCTCCAGTCTGTCTCAGTGAAATGGTTCCTCTGCTTTTCCCGGAATATGGCAACTGTACTCCTGCCTCTGGGCCTTGGGACTTGTTATTCCCTCTGACTAGAATCCTCCTCACCTAGATCTGCATGTGGTTCTCCTTCACATCTCTACACAAAGGTCAACTTACTAGGAAGGACTTCCCAGTGCACTCGTTCTAAAACACCATTCCCTCTCTCATTTCTCTTTTCCTTGTCCTGAGTTTTCTTCTTAGCACTTACTAATACACAATATAAATTTTTTTTGTTCATTTGTTCGTCATCTGTCTCCCCTGACCACTAAAATGTAAAATCCATGAAAGCAAGGACCTTTTCTCACCGCCATTATCTTCAGTACCTAAGACAGCCCCTGTCAATAATTATTTCAAATTTTTATTAAATGAAATAATTTATGTTAAATGAAAAATTAATCTTTACTTGCTCATTAGAGTAGTTTCCAAATTTCATTTAGATTCAACAAGATGCTTGTAATTATTTTCCTTTGTATCAGACAATATTCATTTTAAGATCTTTTTTTTTTTTTCAGTCTCTGGTCCTCCATCCTAGTAAAATTCAAGCATTTTTGACCTAGCACCCCATTAGTAAAGTTTTAAGCACACACTACCAGTGTATGCACATCTACTAATAGATTGTATTTATGTTGTACTAACATATTTTTCAAACCTCAAAAGAGGCTTCTAAAGATTACTAAGATCAGTGAATTTTTGTAAAATGCCAGAGTAAGTGTCATATGAGTTATATATCACTGAAAGCATCACAAAGGTTTATCTTTCTGTTCTGGGTGATTCATTTTTAATTATCCTGCTAATTGTGAAGGGTTTTTTGTCTATTTTGTTTTTAATTCAGGGCTTGAACTCACAAGCCTGAGATCAAGACTTGAACTGAGATCAAGAGTCAGATGCTCAACCAACTGAGCCACCCAGATGCCCTAATCATGAAGGTTTAATAATTAACTGGGCAACTAGAATATTTATGGCCAAAGTGACAGAAACCAGTTTTACTGTGTCTTCACAAAAGGGATGTATCATCGTATAGAGTTGTCTAATTTAGAAGCTCAACCATGTCATCAACGATCCAGTTCTTTCCATTCTTTTGCTCTACCATTCTCAGTTTATTTTATCCTTGGGCTTGTCCCATCCTGGTGGCAAGAGGACTGCTGCAGCTATGGACATTATATCCTCAAGCAACAAGTTTGAGAGACAGAAAAGGCCCTTTTCCTACCATGTAACTCTTCCTATAGTGAAAAAACTATTCCCCAAAGCTCCCCAGTAGACTTGAACTCAGGACCCATGGCAAGGAGTGGGTCATGAACAGACTCATGCATAAACCAATCAATAGCAAGAGGCACAAGAGCATCAATACTGATTTAGACCAACCAGGAATCAACCCCTCTGACACATGGCTACATGGAGGGCGATTTCCCAGACAAAATCAGAATTCTGTAGGCAAGGATGAAGTGGGTAGAGAAGGGCTGTTGACAGGAAACCAACAGTCTCTCCAATGCCATCATTAGCTAATATTGCACTGTATGATATACTCCTGGGATAAGGTTTGTTGTTTCAAGTCAGTATCAATCCCTATTTTAAATAGTCTTCTTAAATTTGTCTTAACTAATACCCTGTCAGATCTCATTAAGTAGTCATTGTTTTTGCCTCATGACATGGCTGACACAGAGCTCAAGCTAGCTTATGCTGGTTTATGCCATTCTCTTACATCCACTCATAATTGCATTGTATCTTCAATGTTCAATTTATCACAGGGATCCCTCAGGTTACCTTACGTCCTGTCTATGACCCATGGCCATATAAACTGAGTAAGGGTGTCAATGTTAATCCATATAAAATATTTCATACAAAAAATGAATATTCCAGGGGCACTTGGGTGGCTCAGTCTGTTAAGCATCCAACTCTTGATCTCAGGGTTGTGAATTAAAGTCCCGTGTTGGGCTCTACGCTGGGCATGGAGCCTATTAAAAAAAAAAAAGAATATTCCAGTAATTCCTTCCCTTATCATCTGAATTGCTTTGGTACCCCTGGTAAGTACACACCCTACTTTGAGACTAAGATCTAGCCAAAAAGTCAATGCTGTCCTGACCTATGTGACACACAGTGGTTTACAATCACTTCCTGAGTTTCGCACATTCAGGCCCCATGAGCATGGGGGCCTGAGCCATGAGCATCATTCTGACACAGATCCTACATCCCCATTGCTTCAGTGTAAAACCTTTATTCCTCTCTGTTACCCACTTAAGCTCCCTTATTTATTTGCAACTCCCTGTTTCCTCTTTTAAAAAATGTTCTCAACAACTATGAATCACTTAGAATAGAATAGAAAGTCTCATGGTTATGACAAAGATATCCAGAAATAGTAAACTCTATTTATAATATTTCACAAAAGAAAAATTTACGGTTGGACAGATTTTATTTGGTTTTGGTTTCTGGCCACTTAATGGATATAATATTAAGATATGGTTTACATAAATCAAAATTGTTTCCACACAGCTTTTACTCTTGTGTAAACACTAAAACATCTACTCACTGAAACATATATACAGTCCTCCAAAGGAAGAAAACTAGTTTTTCAAACATAAAATTGATAAATAGGTAAAAGAGAATAAAACAAATTAGTGCCAGAAATTTATTTTTCAAAGAAATTAGGGGCACCTGGGTGGCACCTAGGTGGCTCAGTTGGTTAAGCATCTGCCTTCAGCTCAGGTCATGATTCCCATGGGATTGAGCCCTGAGTCGGGCTCCCTGCTCAGCAGGGAGTCTGCTTCCCCCTCTCCCTCTGCCCTTCCCCCCTGCTCATGCTCTCTCTCTCTCTCTCAAATAAATAAAATCTTAAAAAAAAAAAAAAGAAAGAAATTAGGGGCACCTGGGTGGCTCAGTCGGTAGGCATCCAACTCTTGGTTTGGGCTCAGGTCATGATCTTGATGTCATGAAATCGAGCCCCACACCAGGCTCTGTGCTCAGGGTGGAATCTGTTTCAGATTCTATCTCTCTCTCCCTACCCCTTTTCCCACCTCTTCAACCCCACTTGCACACTCTCTCACCCTCTCTAAAATAAATTAATAAAATATTTTTAAAAAAGAGGTATAAAAGAAATTAGTCTATAATCTACAGTCCACATTGTATTGAACATAAAACAACTAAATAGAAGGTACCATGAACTACTATTCTCAAAAGCATAACTACTACTATTTCATAGTCTTACACAGGCAGTGACAATTTGCCTTAAGGTTAAGTGAAGTGGCGGCCTTCATCATTTGCTGCTAGCATGACTGAAATGATCACCCAGCTGGTCTTCCTGTCTCTTGTTTTGCCCTATTCCAAATCATCCACCATATAGCCTCCAAGTGTTTGGATTTTTTCCTTTGAAGTATGTTAGCCAAATATATGTTAATGCCCCCACAGTGTCTTTGGTATAAAACCAAATTCATAGGCACATTTACAAATCCCCTTACAACTTGGCACCCACCCAAAACTCAGGCTTAACTCCTGCTATCCTCATTGCCAGTCAGCTATATCAAACTATCTGCAGTTACACCAATGAGCCATGGCCTCTCCACTGTTCTACCTTTGCACATACTATGCCCTTGTGATGGTTAATTTTATGTGTCAATTTTACTATGGGCCACAGGGTGCCCATGTATTTGGACAAACATTATGCTCGATGTTTCTATGAGGTGTGCTTTTGGATGTGTTTAATATTTAAATCAATAGACTAAGTAAAGCAGGCTGCCCTCCCTAGTGTGAATGGGTCTCATCCAGTCAGTTGAAGCCCTGAATAGAACAAAAACGCTGAACACTCCTACACCCGCAGATAAAGGGGAACTCCTTCTGCCTGACTGCTTTCAGGCTGTGACATTGGTTTCTTCCTGCCTTTGGACTCAGATGGAAACATTAGCTCTTCCTGGTTCTCAAGCCTGATGGCCTTCAGACTGGAACTTATACCATTAGTTTTCTTGCGTCTCCAGCTTGCTGGCTACAGATCTTCAAACATGTTAGCCTCCATAATCATGTGAGCCAATTACTTATAATAAATATATGCATAGATATAGCTATTGATATGGACAGATATAGATCTACATATATGTATTTTTACACATATATACATGTAGGTTTATATATACATATATACATAACACATTCTCTTGGCTCTTAATACACTCCTCCTCTATGTAACTAATTTATTTTCATACTTCAGAGATTCACTTTTGCACACCAAGATTATAGCTCTTTTATGTAATTGTGGCTGCTCATTTGCCAACTGCCTTTTCTATCTTCCAGTCTAGAGTGAGATCCTTCTGGGGATCCTGTAGGCTTACCAGTCCCTGGCGCCAAGCACTATGCCTGTCATTAGAGTAAGTGATCAAGAAACATGTGCTGAATGGATATTAACAGAGGTGGAGTAAGATTTCAGAAAAATTCTAAAAGATTTAGTTCCCATCCCTCATCAATTGCTGTACCATTGACTGGTTCCAGGTTTGTAATTTTGGGGCAGCGGTGGTGGGGGGATGGGAACTGTCTCAAGCGATTTCTAAAGGCATCTCCAATGGGGCTAAAGGCCACTACAACATGAAGATTATCTTTGCAGCAATTCACAAAGAAAGCAAACAAGGCCAAGGGACTGAGTTCACTGTGTTTATTGCCAGCCTGAGCTAAAGGACGAACACCCTAGGGAATAACAGAAAACAAAAACCTTATAAACAAAAATGGACAAGCTGATAATGGGATTAGTAGATACTGGAATATTAAGAATTTTTACTCTTCACCTTGTAAATACCCTTAAATTTTTTTATATCAGTAGAATTTCTTTGATACAGTTTGTACTTAGAAGACTTCTTCCAACTCCATAATTCTATAATTTGAAATCAAATATCTGCTAAGAATTTAACTTATAAAGATACTCACAAAAAGTTCACCATGATATATGTATAGGACTATAATTCAACATTGCTTATAAGAGGAAAAACAAACAACCAAAGCATCCAGTTAAAAAAAACGTTATAAAATATCCAAATGTTGTGATTTTATATAACCATTAAAGGAGGCACGTCAATGTATGTGCTAGGACAAGATCAGCAGCATAAAAATGAGGACAAACTACAACAATGTGTATAATATGATCCTCTTTGTTAACTTAAAAAATACTTAGGCACATGTGTAAGTACATACACACCTTTTTATGGAAGCAATCACAGAAACTATTCATAATGGTTACTTATGGTGAGATGGACTTAAGGGAGAGTGTGGGAGGGAGGCTGTCACTTTTTATTCTGGACATTTTTCTTGGTTTATATCATTCTTTTTTTCATTTTGGACATTTTTATGCTGTTTGAATTCTCTCACTTTATTCTTATAACATTTGTATATTTTAAAAATGCTAATACAGTTGTCTGGTGATGAGATTATAGGAGCACTTTTAACTTCCTTTGTTTATCTCTATATGAGAGAGACATCTTACTCAAGGTTGGGCATCATGGCTCTGGAAAGAAACTTCTTGAATTCAAATCCCAGCTTGCAGCTTATTAGCTATGTGACTTTGGGGCAAGTTATTTAACCTCTCTGTAACTTAATTTCCTCATCTGTAAAATGGGGGAAAGAGTACCTACATCAGAGGGTTATTGAAGGATCGAATGAGTTAGTACGTGTGAACACTTGGAATAGTTCTTGTCACATAGGTAAGTAACTATTAGTTTTTATATGCTACCCTTCTTGTTCAGAGCACAAAAGATTTCATAGTCAATAAATTATCTTATAGATTTAAGAAAGTTTTTTGATAGCACATATATATAGACATATATATACACACAATGCTATTGCTACTACAATGAACTGATTTCTAAAAGAATTCTCTATTATAGATATGTTCTGCCTTATGTGCTAGCTATATCTGTGGAAAATTATAAATGGATTCTGTATAAGCATTCTGATAGTAATTCCCAAATTCTGGTTATTATGGTCAGTGTCAGTCTATGAAGTTATTTCAGGTGGTCTACCTGCATTAAGTCTGAGTTAACCCTGGAACATGCAAACAGAGAAAGGTAATATATGGTTATAACTGTAGAACAAAAGTTCAAGAAAGAGTCAGGATGACAATATAAGTATGGGGGTTATTTACATAGAAATAATGGTTAATGCTTCTAGGTAGATAAGCTGTCTGTGGGAGAGTAATATCCACATGCACACACAAATACCTTGGGAGCAGGACTGATTCAGGGGAGTAAGAAAATGAGTTGTTACTGAAAAAATAATTAGACAAACTGAGTGAAATTTCACAGCAGTCAAGGGAAAGTGGAGTTGGAAACACACAAAAACCTGCACAAAAAAGGTTTATGGCAGTTTTATTCATAATTGCTCAAACTTGGAAGCAACCAAGACGTCCTCCAATAGGTGAACAGATAAACTGTGATACTTTCATTCCATGGAATATCATTCAGTGATAAAAATAAGTGAGCTATCAAGCCATAAAAAGATATGGAAGAACCTTAAAGTATATTGTTAACTGAAAGAAGCCAATCCAAAAAAGCTACATACTGTATGATTTCAACTATGTAAGATTCTGGAAAAGCTAAAATGATGGAGACAGTAAAAACAGCAGAGATTGCTAGGAGTTCAGGGAGGAAGAAAGGCATAAATAGATGGAATTTGTGGCATTTTTATGTTAGGGAAACCATTCTGTATGATATTTACTGGTGAATACACATCAGTACTCATTTATCCAAAACCCATAAAATGTACAACACAAAGAGTGAGCCCTAATGTAAGCTGAAGAATAATGAATTATGTCAAACATGAATGAGTATTTTTAAAAGGAACTGAGAAAAATATCACTAAAAGTGGTGAGTAAGAAGTCACTGTTTTACTGAGAAAGACCCTGGGCTTCAAGGAAGGCAAATAGAACAGTGGAAAAGTAGGGGCGCCTGGGTGGCTCAGTCGGTTAAGTGTCTGCCTTCTGCTCAGGTCATGATCCCAGGGTCCTGGGATCGAGCCCCATGTCAGGGTCCTTGCTCTGAGGGAAGCCTGCTTCTCCCTCTCCTCCCTGCTTATACTCTCTCACTGTCTCTCCTTCTCTCTCTCTCAAATAAATAAATAAAATCTTAAAAAAAAAAAAAAAAAGAACAGTGGAAAAGTAGTCTGGAAACAGAGGTCTGAGGCTTGAACTCTATTGCTGAAGTCAGAGACGTGCTGAGTCTGTAAGCAGTGTCAAGTCCAAGTATAGAGGCCAGTTATCAGAAGTGAGGAGGTTTAAACTAAAATCTTTGTCAGAGGGATGAAATAAACAAAGCCCAGGACATGATCTCCAAAGTGAAATGTCAAGGATAATGCAGAGTATGGAAAGAAAATAATAGAACTTCTTTCATATTACCTTTTCTATTTTAAAAATATGAGCATAAAGCAAAGAGAAACAGGTATGCATTTCAGTACTGCGTTCTAACTATGGCTATTTCCTTGAGGATAAATTAATCTGGTGTTCCTAGACTTGGGTGGAATGTGAAGGAAAGAAGTTCTTATGGCCACGGTTGGGTCATACCATAAAAAAAATACTGAAGCAATGGAAAAGTTTTGTAGCAAAGTGACAAGATGAAAAGATAAATAGCTAATGTGAGCAGGGAAGCTTGGCAGAGCTGAGAAAAGCCCACTCTCCAAGGGTGACTATTTCTTGGATGGGAGTATAGGGGATTAATTTATCCTATGAATTAGGAGACTCACCATTTTTTGGCAGGCTTGACCACATCCTTGACATCACCCAGATAAAAGAGAGAACTTGGGATATTTTCTTTATTCCTTTTCTCTTTCCCCACCCAGGCCACAAACTGGTAATGTACCATTTACTGAGGGTGTTCTAAGTACAGGACACTTCATAAGTGCTTCATTTCATTTGATCTTCAGACCTCACAACAACCCTATGTAGGAGGAACTATGATGTGTATATATATTAGTTCCATTCCATGCAAGAGAAAAGCAGACACTTGAACTACTAGGGCGAATCTATTTTACTACAGATGCTATCACTGGAAATTGGAATGAAGCATCCAGCTATGAGTGATATATTTTGTAGTTAACAGTAGTTATGGCAACAAGAAAGAAGCAAGTACTAGCAGAGATCTTGCATAGGGAGATATTAGAAATGGGGATAGAAGGACAAGACATCTGAAATAGCTGGCACTTCACAATTGTAATTTTTTGTCAAGTAAGTCACAAAGCATGATTCTCAGATATATCAGAATTGTTAAGACAAGTAGTTTTACTAAGGCTTTTTAAAAATTTGCTAGTCATTGGTAAACCATAACAACTAATCAAGCAATGTTTCAAAGCTATGTTTTTTCATATCACTGTGACCCTAAGATGTGATTTAAAATGTCTAATCACTCATAAAACATGCTACATAAGATCAAACAGATGAAATTGCCATCATTATAAAAAAAGGAATTATAAAAATTCTGTCTCATAAGTATGGTAGAAGTGATTTGAAGTTTACCCAAAAAACCCTGATGTATTAAAATAATATACTTTAAAATTTTTAATTACCAATACCCTGTACACAAGCTATAATTGTCCTGAAGAGCGAGAAAAAGTTGCAAGATAAGAACATATCTGTGCTGGGAACAGCACTCCCTAAAAAGCATTTACCTCCATCACTTCCTGTTTTTCATCAGCAGCAAAAATGTTAGGTACTTCTCCAGTATTGAGCACACTGTCAATATCTTCTAGAAAGGCTTCTTCTTTAATCTGAGTGTCTGTGATTAGAAAGACTGTCTTCTGGCCCCTCATGCCCACATTCCTTAATAGAACCTTAAAATAAAAATGCATTGGTAAGCAGAATATTGTGAACATGTGCTGTTTTTGCTTTCCCTTCCTTTTCCCTTCTTTTGGTAATGACACCTCAATTTTAGAGTGGTACCTCTCTCCACTTCTGGGGGTGGTATCATTCAGGGCCTCTATTTTTCCCATCCCCTGAGTGGGGAGACCCTAACTGATCAGAGTCTCCCAAGCTCTTATACACAGTCATTGATTCAGAGGAGGGCATGATTTTAGGAGGGCGCAATCACAGTCTTCCTTTAAGGACTGATACGGACTTGAAAACAGAAAGAATCTCAGTCACTCTGAGAGAGTAAATAAGACAGCTAGTAATCTAGAATCTATAAAGGCCAACTATGTTGCCTCATGGAAGGAATTTGCTGGAGAAGGAACCAAATGGAAAGGCACAGAGCCAGGAGACAGAAAGAGTAATTACTGAGGGCTTAATTTGAGCTCCTAAATTCAGCCATGTCAAAGCCCTATCTACCTCTGGACACTTCTGTCATGTAAGCCAATAACTTCATATTTTGCTTAGGTTAGTTTGAGCTGTATTTTGTTTTGGGTTGTGTTGTGAATTGCAACCAAAGATTCCCAATTAATATAAAGATATGGACTCAGAGGCATGGTGGAGCAGACTTGTTAGGATGTTAGAATTAATTGTTAAAATGTCAGAACTTGTAAGCAGATTTTTAAACAGCATTAAAAATCAAATTATATGAACTTATAACTAAATAAGTTATATTAACAACAAGGGTAACAAATCTCATCACTTCCTATTATACTTACTATTATCTATCTTATGGAAATTATTTAAATCTATTGTATACAGTAAAATACCATGTAATAGTGCTCAAACACATAAGTCTTCCCAACTCTGTTTTCAGTGACATCATCCATGGCAGGAGTTTGCATAATCCATGGTGGGAGTTTTTACACCACAAAAATTGGCAAATGCTATTCATCAGAGGTTCTCCCGAACCCCCTGGAGAGTTGGTTGTTAAACATTTGCCAGTATTCCACTGGATATATTTCAAGTGAAAACACATTACTACTCTGCAAATGATTTTTAAAATAAACTGTCTCTATTTCTAAATTATATCTTTAAAATAAATCATATCATTTAAATAAAGGCTGAATTTTAATATTATACAAAACTGCTTTTTCCCGTTAAAGCCATCCTCCAAAATGCAGGTTGTTGTGTTCCTAGAAATACTTTTCTATCACTAAAAATAGTTTTCAAAGAAGTATTACATCTAATCATGTCAGCTTTATTTTTATAGCATCTTTTTAAAATTATTATATATAAATAAGTAGAAAGATACAATAAAAACAGATTTAACTTACTGGTATAAGCATTGTTATACTTAAAAGTCATATTCAAACATACAATGTGTGAAACTATTTCCAAATAGGAAAAGAGGAAACTTTTCCAAAATACTAGTTATATGCCAAGAATCCTACATTTGTATAATGTAATCATAACAACCTATGAAATAGGTGATATTATCCAAATTTTACAAATAAAGAAACTAGGGAGTGACCATCAGGCAGATGACAGACTGGGAAGCTCCAGGTCCTCATTGTCCCATGAAGACACCAAACTAGCAATGTACAGACCAAAATGCCTTTGTAGAACTCTAGAAACCAGTTATTATGTACAGCACCCCCATAAATGCATAAAAAAAAGAGAAGGAACAATGCAAAGAGGGTAAGAAAATTCACTGCATTTTTCTCACCCTAGCCCCTTCTCTCCTAGCATAGAGCAACACAATCAGGAGAATACCATCAATTCTGGCTTTTTCCTCACACAGGAAGAATAGAGTGAAACTGCTTTCAGCATTCTGGCTTGTCTAGGGGCTGCCTGGGGGACTGATTTCTGTCTCACCTGACTCAGGGTACTGATGGGAACAGGGCTTAGTTCTGATATGAGGTTGGAGGCCACTGAAAACAGAGGCAAGTGCCCTGACTCAATGGAGCATCAGAGACTGAAGTTCCACAGGAAGGTATCAGGGGGAGCAAGAGGTTAGGGGCAGAGGAATACAACAAAGGCCAAAACCAACAGATCATGAGAAGAAACAGGAAATGAAGGTAGCCAAAATCACCTGTATATATTAGAATATGTAAAAGCTCATGCACAACCCAAAAGAAGATGCAACCCCCCCCCCAAAAAAAAAAGTTCTGAGAAGTCTCAGAAATTCTAGCATGGTGATACCTCCCTGTATGAAGCCAGCCCATAAAGACTGGGAGAGGTGGTGGTTTATCAAGTGCTCAAAACTCAAAAGATCACAAGACATACAAGGAAACAGGGAAACATGGCCCTATCAAAAAACCAAAATGAACCCTAAAAAAACAAAACAAAACAACAACAAAAACAGATCTAAGAACTGCATAACAAGAAATTCAAAATAACTTTTAAAGATGCTCAATAAGCTAAAACAGAATACAGATAGACAACTAAAGGAAATCAGGAAAATAATGCATGGACAAAATGGGAATATCAACAGAAATATGAACTATTAAAAAATAACTTAAGAGACTTATGGGATATCATTAAGTGGACTAATATACACATTATGGGAGTATCAAAAGGAGAAAAGAGAGGGAAGAGGCAGAGAACTTATTTAAAGAAATAATGTCCCAAAATTTCTTAAATCTGAGGATAGAAATGAACAAATGAGGATAGAAATAGAAATTCAAGAAGCTCAACAAACTCCCACTAGAATAAACTCAAATAGACTCACACAACAAGACACATTATAATCAAACTGTTGAAAGTCAAAGATAAAGAGAGAACTTTGAAAGCAGCAATAGAAAAACAACACTTCACATACAAGGGAGCTTTCACAAGATTATCAGCATATTTCTGAGCAGAAATCCTGTAAGCAAGAAGGGAGTGGGATAATATATTCAAACTACGAAAAGAAAAAAAAATCTGTCCATCAGGAATACTGTATCTGGAAAAACTGTCCTTCAAAAATAAAGAAATTAAGAGCTTCTCAGATAGAAGCTGAGGGAATTCATTACCACTAGACGTGCCCCTCAAGAAATGCTAATGGGAGTCCTCCAAGTTGAAATGAAAGGGTGCTAGACAGCAACACAAAGCCATATGAAAGTGTAAAGTTCTCCAGTAAATGTATGGACAAATATAGAATTCTATACTATTGTGATTTTAGTGTACAAATTCACTTTTAATTCTTACATAGAGTCTAGAATCTAAAAGCATAAAAACCTTTATAAACCCTTATGTTAATGGGTACACAATCTATAAAGACATAATTTGTGACATCAATAACATAAAGGAGGGGCAGATGTAAAGGAGTAGTTTTTGTATGTGATTGCAGTTGTTATCAGTTTAAAATAGGTTGTTATTACTTTAAGATGTCTTATGTAATCACAAGAGTAACTCCCTTCCCCCCCCTCCAAAATCTGTAGAGTATACACAAAAGGAAATGAGAAGGGAATCAAAGCATGTCACTACAAACAATCAACAAAACACAAAGGCAGGCAGTAAGAGGAAATGAGGGATAAAAAAACTACAAACATACAGCAAACAGAAACAAAATGCCAATAGTAAATTCTTCCCTATCAGCAATGACTTTCAATGCAAATGGATTAAACTCTCCAGTCAAAATACATAGTTTGGCTGAATGGATTTAAAAAACAGGATCCAACGGTGTGCAGCGTAGAAGAGACTCACTTTAGACCCAAGGACACAAGGGCTGAAAGAGAAAGGACGGAAAAGATGTTCCATGCAAATGGCAACCGAAGGAGAGCAGGGTGACTATACTAATATCAGACAAAATCGTCAGTAAAAAACTGTCATAAGTGACAAGAAACATTATATGATGGTAAAAGGATTGATTCGTCAGGAAGATGTAACAATTATAAATATTTATGCACCAAAGAGCTGAGTTCCTAAATATATGAAGCAAACATTTATAGAATTGAAGGAAGAAATAGCAACACAATAGTAGGAGACCTTCAATACTCTACTTTCAATAAGGGACAGAACAAGCAGACAAAAGATCAATAAGGAAATAGAGTATTTGAACACTACAGCCTGTTGGACCTCACAGACATATAGAGAACACTCCATCCAACAACAGCAGAATACACATTCTTCTCTAGTGCACACAGGACATTCTCCAGGACAGATCACATATTAGGCCACAAAACAAGTCTTAATAAATTTAAGAAGATTGATGTCAAATCAAGCATCTTTTCTAATCACAATGGAATGAAACTATAAATCAACAGCAGAAGGAAAATTGGAAACTCTACAAATTCACAGCAATTAAACAACACACCCTTAAACAATAGATCAAAGAAGAAATCAAAGGGAAATGAGAAAATTTCTTGAAACAAAGGAAAATGAAGACTCAACATATCAAAACTTATAAAATGCAGCAAAAGGGGGCACCTGGGTGGCTCAGGAGGTTAAGTATCTGCCTTTGGCTCAGGTCATGATCCCAGTGTCCTGGGATCCAGTCCCACATCAAGCTCCCTGCTCAACGGGGAGCCTGCTTCTCCCCCTCCCTCTGCCTGCCACTCCCCCTGCTCGTTCTCTCTCTTTCTCAAATAAATAAAAATTTTAAAAAATCTTTTTAAAAATGCAGCAAAAGCAGTGCTAAGAGGGAAGTTTATAGCTGTAAACACATTAAAAAAAGAAGAAAGATCTCAAATGAACAACCTAACTTTATACCTCGTGGAACTTCAAAAAATGAACAAATGTAAACTCAAAGCGAGCAGGAGGAAGGAAATAATAAAGATTAGGGAAGAGGTAAACAAAATAGAGAATAAAAAATCAATAGAAAAGAATCAGTGGAACTTAGAGTTGGTTTTTTTTTTCTTAATCAAGAAAATTGGGGTGCCTGCGTGGCTCAGTCATTAAGCATCTGCCTTCGGCTCAGGTCATGGTCACAGGGTCCTGGGATCAAGCCCCACATTGGGCTCCCTGCTCGGCAGGAAGCCTGCTTCTCCCTCTCCCACTCCCCCTGCTTGTGTTCCCTCTCTTGCTGTAGCTCTCTCTGTCAAATAAATAAATAAAATCTTTAAAAAAATAAATCAACAAAATTGACAAAACCTTAGCTAGATTAAGAAAAAAGAGAAAAAATTCAATAACTAAATTTAGAAATGAAAGAGGGGATATTACAATCCATGCCACAAAAATTAAAAAGGATTATAAGAGAATACTATTAACAATTGTATGCCAACAAACTGTATAACTTAGAATAAATTCTTTTTTTTTAAAGATTAAAAACAAATGAAGAAACTGAAGTACAGAAAAATTTAGTAACATGCCCAAGGTAACTACCGAATCATAGAAAATAGGAATTAAAACTGAGTTTGCCTAGCTTTAAAGTCCATGTTCTTTCTACTAAAGAAGGCTGCTTTCTAAATCTATTAGTTCATGTGGTAGTAAATGTATCAAAAAAATTCCTCTAAAGTGAGAGCAGAAAAAGAAACTGTAATTTTTCCTTCTATGTCTATGTAAACCTCTTTGGTATCAGCTTGGATTCTACCATTTCCACCTGCAAGCAGACCTTTCTCCATGCTAACTTTTAGGATGTAGAAACCTACTATGTAAGGTGAGTACAAGTGAAAAAATCCAGCAATATCTCTCTATTTTTCATTTTGGATTATCTCCCTTCTGGGTCCTGCAGAACCCTAGTCATGTGAGGACAAAGCCCCAGGCATGCACTCCAGTATTTTATTGGTTACTGGGAAAGCAACATGGCTCCCAGGAAGCTATTAAGATCGGACAACATAAACAACATCATCATTGCCAAGGCTCATACAAAACAGTTTGCTGGGAAACATACATTTGTCTGAAATAAGACCTCTCTGAACTGAAAGACAGAATCAGCAGCAGCAGTGGATAAGACATGTTATACATCCTGCTCTGCTGTGCATACCTTCCCTTGACTTCAGTTTCCTCATCAGTAAAACAGAGACAACCATCCCTGTTGCACTGACTTGTATCTACAGAATGAGATGGTGTATGTGAAGCACTTCATGCTCAGCAAGCACAGTAACTGCTCTGTGGATAACACTGTCATCCTCACCATTGCATTCAGCACACAGCTGTACAGGTTGACCCTCTCTTCACAGCACCGATATTATTTTAGACATTAGGTTTCTTCCTAACTTTACCTTCAGATCCTCTCTCCACTCATTCATACCGTAGCTTTTAGAAATTTCTGGTTGGAAAATCTGCATTTTTGCCATGGATGTAGCCAGACGAGTTAAAGATTGACGACCACTGCCTCCAAGTCCAACAAGCAAAGCATTTCCACCAGACTGCTTTAGAATTCGACATATACGTGATAGATGTTCCAAAACATACCTACGAAATATCAATATTATAATACTTGAAAATATGAATGTAAATGTATATTTACATGTAACTATTATTTTATATTCTTGGAAGGATGGACTTTGCTATCCCATATGTTATCCCAATTTTAAAGATGTAATCATCAAAAAGTGTGGTTTTTCAAAAGAAATTACAACTGGATCACTTGATGCAAAGGAAAACTAAAGTACAAATTCAGGAAATGTAATATACAAATTATAGAAATGAAATTTTAACTACTTATACTGAAGCATATTCCTGCTTTTATTAAAAACATTTCTTCAATCTTAATACTAGGATTTCTATGTGAGAAACAGAAAATCAGTTCTCTACAAAATTAAATTCAGTAAAGACACCAAGCCTCACTAGTAATTAGGGAAGTTAAAATTGGAGCCACATTTCTACTCTCCTTCAGACTGGCAAAACTTACCAAGCCTGGCAATCCTAAGTGTTGACAAGGGTGAGGGACAACGGGAGCTCTTAAATAATCATTTTTGAAGACACTTCAGCCAAACTTAGTGAAGTTGAAGATGCTTACCTACCATGACACAATAATTCCACTTTTAGGAATATAGCCTAGAGAAATTCTAACATGTGTACCCAAAGAGACATGAATAGTCAAACTTTTTTTTTTTTTTAAAGATTTTATTTATTTGACAGAGAGAGACACAGCGAGAGAGGGAACACAAGCAGGGGGAGTGGGAGAGGGAGAAGCAGGCTTCCCGCCGAGCAGGGAGCCCGATGCGGGGCTCGATCCCAGGACCCTGTGACCATGACCTGAGCCGAAGGCAGGTGCTTAACGACTGAGCCACCCAGGCACCCCCAAACTTTTTTTTATAACTGCAAAAACTAGAAGTCACCTAAAAGTCTGTCTCAGAAAAATGACTACATTGTGTTAGTAGCAAAAACTCATTTTTTGTGACTCTCACGAACAATAGGGAATAAACTTGAAGAATACATGCAAAGTAAGACTGTGCATATATGTTTTGGAATGCACATGTGTAGTAAAGTCCAAAGAAGCACATGAGTTTCTTTTTGCTCCCAAGGGTATGATGGGGATGCAGTCAGAGAGGGTTGGCTACACAAGGGACTTCAAATAAATTGATAATATTTTATATCTTAAGCTGGGTGATCAGTATAGGGTTATTCACCATATTTTTCTTTATACCTTTTGCCACATTTTTTTTTAATTTTTTTTATTTTTTTAAGATTTTATTTATTTATTTGAGACAGAGAGAATGAGAGACAGAGAGCATGAGAGGGAGGAGGGTCAGAGGAAGAAGCAGACTCCCTGCTGAGCAGGGAGCCCGATGCGGGACTTGATCCCGGGACTCCAGGACCATGACCTGAGCCGAAGGCAGTCGCTTAACCAACTGAGCCACCCAGGCGCCCCCTTTTGCCACATTTTAAATATTTCACAGAAAAATTTTACAAATAACAATTCCCACCATCAATACCAAATGTAGGTACCTAAAAATGACAAGATTCATTCTTGTTTTGTGAGTTTGATTATACTCATCTAAGCATTGGTCCACAATGTCACTAAAATGATGAATATTTGGAATTTCAACATAAACTCTGTCGTCTCCTTCAAGGTCGGGATTCATATAATCGCCAAACATGAGATTTCTCAAGTTCTCTTCAGTTATCTATAGAATGGAAATCAACAAGTTACAAAATTTACAGTTTATAAAATAAAGAAAATGTTATATAAAATTTTGTTTTGTCCATGTTATGGGATGATTATCAACTAATTCTTTTTTTTTTTTTTTTTTTTAAAGATTTTTTTTTTTTTTTTTTTTTTTGAGAGAGAGAGAGAATGATAGAGAGCATGAGAGGGAGGAGGGTCAGAGGGAGAAGCAGGCTCCCTGCTCAGCAGGGAGCCCAATGCGGGACTCGATCCTGGGACTCCAGGATCATGACCTGAGCCGAAGGCAGTCGCTTAACCAACTGAGCCACCCAGGCGCCCCTCAACTAATTCTTTTAAACATTAAGATAGTAAATAATATGCTTGTAAAATTAATACCTGAAATTATATTATATCCTCCAAAAATAAAAAGAACAGAAATTTTTCTGTCATATGAATTTTTCCCCCCAGAGCCTGGAAAAGTCATTCTGAGTGAGTAACTACTAAGGGATGGTCACCATGTTAAGCACTTTTCATTCATTATACCATTTAATCCCTATCATATAAGGTTTTATTCTTTTTTTCAAGATTTTATTTATTTATTTGAGAGAGAGAGAGAGAGAGCAAGGGCAAGGGCAACCGGGGTGGGGGGGCAGAGGGAGAGAGACAAGCAAACTCTGTACTGAGCATGGAGCACGACATAGGGCTCAATCTCACGGCCAGAGATCATGATCTGAGCCAAAATCAAGAGAGGGTTGCTCAACTGACTGAGCCACCCAGGCGCCCCAAGGTTTTATTCTTTAAATAACTTCTCCGTTACCTACATAATTCCTCTGAAGACAAATCTTCTCAAAATAAATACTTATCAATGAGGAAAGTTTAAAAAAATATGATTGTTAAGAAGCAAGAGTATTTTTTAAAGATAAGTTGATTGTAACAATCCATGCTATTGTACAATTTTAATTTGTTTAGAATCACTAAATATACTCACTGGTGTGTTCTCCTTCCTCAAATGTGAAAAGATACCATCAAAAGATTCTTTAAAATGGTCCCTTATCACAGCTTTGATTAAATTGAACAGCCAGTATCGATCATTATCATTAATGAGCCGGTCATAAAAAACACGGAGAACCTCATGGACGAACAGGCGGATCATGGTGTGCTTGCTCTCCACAGCATCTTTCTCAATGAGTAAGCAGCCCTGGATGACACGTGAAAAATCTCGCAAGTTGAAGGTGTAATGAGATTTCGTGGGAGTGGGCAAAAGATTTTCCATGGATTGTTTATATATCTGAATATGAAAAAAGCAACAAAGCAAAAATAAAATTATTATAATAAGCAAAGTCATGTAACAAATAGTATATTCTATAAAATATTTAGGGGCGCCTGGGTGGCTCAGTCGTTGGGCGTCTGCCTTTGGCTCGGGTCATGATCCCAGGGTCCTGGGGTCGAACCCCACGTTGTGCTCCCTGCTCCGCGGGAGGCCTGCTTCTCCCTCTCCCACTCCCCCTGCTTGTGTTCCCTCTCTCGCTGTGTCTCTCTCTGTCAAATAAATAAATGAAATCTTTAAAAAAATCTTAAAAAGAATTAAAAAATTAAAAAAGTCACCAATTTTTAAAAAATAAAATAAAATATTTATCTTATCAGATTATATTGGTTTGGAAAATTGTACAGTACCAAGTCTAGCATGACATTTAGCTTTTTATTTTGGTTTATCACAGGCATTTTGAAGTTGAGGGAACTTAAAATTATCAGATTCCTTCCAAACCCAAGGACAATGTTTTTATCTCCCAGTTATTACAGTTGTTCCATTTAAAGTTGAATGACCCGGGATTAAATAATTAGCAAAAACTTTAGCAGAAAGTGAAACCAAGATAACTCATTCTGAAGCATTCCAAATGAAGGGATGGATGAAACAATTTCCTTTTGACTACCCTTGACTTCAAAACAAATCAATGGATTCTCTTCCTTCCCTTCGCTCCTATTTTCTCTCTGCCTCTTCTTCAGCTCTTTTTTTTTATTCTTTTTTTTCTTTCATCGGTATCCCAGGCATGTATGCCTGCTAAAGCCTCTTTTATTTTTTTGTACCAGAATCATTTGTAGTAAATTACCTTTCGTGTGCACAAAACCACTGGATTAGTGTATCAGTATGGAATCACTAATGGAAAACTATGACCAAAAGCACACGCTATATATAAATGAGAAATTCCTACCCAGGTTAATAAAAGCTATGCTTACAATTTGGTTAAAAAAATTGTAGTCAAAACAGGTTGTGTGGGAGAAGTTACACTGGCCAGCTGCCTTGGTATCATGTACACACAAGCAAATAATGGCAATTCAGTCTGGTTACCACACCCGCAGGGAAGCGTGGTAAGCAGAACCTAGCCACCACACGCCAAAACACAGTACAACAACATGGCATTTACCTTAACAAGCAAGGAGGAATAATCAGGGAGGAAGGGCAAATGGGTCCTGACTCTGGGAGATAGTGGCTAAGGACATTTTACACTTGTTTGTAAGTTTCTTATAATGGATCTGGAAAATGTGAAAGGGCCAGCAGTCTTTCGAAATCCAAGGTTCAAAATACTATTGCACCACATTTTCAAATAGCCCACAAGTTCTGCCAACAGTTAAATGTGAAATTTTGTGTCACAATAGAGATAGAGAAGAACCTTGGGTCCTTTATATTTGAACATATGCATGGCTCGACAAATCTAAAGCAGTGCTTTCTGAAAACTATTTTTTTTTTTAAAGATTTTATTTATTTGACAGAGAGAGACACAGTGAGAGAGGGAACACAAGCAGGGGAAATGGGAGAGGGAGAAGCAGGCTTCCCGCCGAGTAGGGAGCGTGATGCGGGGCTCGATCCCAGGACCCTGGGATCATGACCTGAGCTGAAGGCAGACGCTCAACGACTGAGCCACCCAGGTGCCTGTGAAAACTTTTTTTTTTTTATTAGCTGTTTTACTTGTGTTATTTTGAATACTGCCACACAAGAACTAAAAATCTCTGTCATTTCTTAAAGAGTTTAAACAATTGGCTATAATACGGAAATAAAGTATGATTTTACTATATGCTGAACTTACCAAATAAAGTTTAATATTTTCTTTAAGGACAGTAAATGAAATCTTTTATAATATAGCCCCCCCTCCACACACACAAAAAAAACAAATGAAATTATTTTTTATTTATCTGTGTTCTATGATTCATCCCCCCTCCTAGCTTCCACATGGTAGGTCTAAAATGCTTCAAAGCAGGAGATGCCCAAAATACATAAATCATATTTTATAAATAGAAGCACTTTTCTGGTATCGGAATAAGTACTGTAATTTCAATGTACTATCACTTTGCTCATAGTTTCTCTATTTTAACAGCACAGATTTTCCACCAGAACAAGGCGGACACTTTAGATAGATACAGTGTGCTCTTGGAAACCAATGGGATGATTCTAGGGAGTTTTGTACTTCTCATTGCACTTATGCCACAGTGAACCCACTTTATCAAGGGCTCCAGAAAAGCTTAATTCAGTAATATCATCACTCACTTACCTTACACACAGTTTCTCCTTTTATCATTAGTGATGAGGTTGGCTCTGGCCTCCCAAGCAATGGCAGATAACACACCCTGAATAAAGCAAAGCCATTGGGCCATCTTGTGTTCTGTTCCCACCCCTGTGTTTCCTTCTTACTATATTTTCACTGCCATTCCTAAGATATGTGGTATGGCTAAAAAAAAGTATTCATTCATAAGCTGCAGAGGTTTCCCTCTTTATTTTTTTTAATATTTGTTTATTTATTTATTTTTAAAGTAGGCTCCATACCCAGTGTGGGGCTCAAGCTCTCATGACCCCAAGATCAAGAGTTGCATGCTCTACCAACTGAGCCAGCCAGATGCCCCTTTCTCTGTCTTTTAAAAGACAAACATGAAGAATGGAAGGGAAGAGAGAGAAAATTAATAAACAACAGGGTAGAAACCTAACAATTAGGGAAACCCTCGTAATGTGGCAGATACTGATTCTAAATGATTTCCTTGGAACAGCCTTGTGAAATAGGTGCTATCTTTCATTTTAGTGATTAAAAAACTGAGTTTATGGAAGGTCAAATTACTTGCTCTAGGCCACATAGCTTGGAAATAGCAGTCAAGGCTCAAACCGAGTTAGAGTCCCTGATTTCAAAGCCCATGATCTTCTGTTCTCAAGCCTTCTTAACAGCTTCTCTGACACTGAAGACCAAAGTAGATGGCTAAGGGAAAAAAATGTTTAAAAAAAAAAAAAGAACCAAACTAGGAAAATATGTAATACTAAAACATTTTGTATCGCAGTATTCGCTCACCTCCATTGTCCCACTGACAATCTGGTTCCCAATTGAAAAGTACTCTGGAGGAAATTCCCGAGTCCTCAGGTAGAATGCTACAATTGATGAGAAGATTCGGACCATAGTTTCATCACTGAAAGTATTAATAGAGCAGATGTTGAAATGTCGAATAAACCGGGGAGTGACTGGATTTCTTCCACCACCTGGAGGACCCATGGCAGCGATCAGCTGGATGTCAACCAGTGTGATTTTACTTGTGTCCTTAAGATCATACCTTGAAAGCACATAAAAATTCCAAAGCAATCAGTTAAAAGCCAATAAGATGGAATGAAATGTAGAATGCCTAGAAACTTAATCTGATTTTAGCTTCTCTAAAAGGAAGAATCCTAAAAAAATGGTTGGAGTAGAAAAATTAAAAATAAATTTTATTTTTTAAATTGAGGTATAATTGACAACATTAGTTTTGGGTGTATAACATAATGACTCAGTATTTGTATATACTGTAAAATGATCACCACAGCAAGTCCAGTTAACATCTGTCACCATACATAGTGACAATTTTTCTTGTGATGAGAACTCTCAAAATTCAATCTCTTAGCTGTTTTTGAATATGCAATACAGTATTAACTGTAATCACCATGCTGTACCTTACTTCCCTATGACTTATTCATTTTACAACTGGAAATTTGTAATTTTGACCCCCCCTCACGTATTTCACCCACCCCCCCACCCAGCCGCTGATCCTCGGGCAATCACCAGTCTCTGGACAAAACATTTTTGGTATTGGGGGTGGGGGGGTTTGCAGGGGGAAGGGAAGAGGAAGGAGAGAGAGAGAATCTTAAGCAGGCTCCACGCCCTGATGTGGGGCTCAATCTCACAACCTGGATATCATGACCTGACCTGAAATCAAGAGTCAGACATTGAACTGCCTGAGCCACCCAGGTGCCCCTGGACAGAACTTTTTTTTTCTTTTTAAGATTTTATTTATTTATTTATTTATTTATTTATTTATTTGTCAGAGAGAAAGACAGAGAGAGAGCACAAGCAGGGGAATGGGCAGAAGGAGAAGCAGGCTCCTCGCTGAGCAAGGAGCCCGATGTGGGACTTGATCCCAGGACCCTGGGATTATGACCCAAGCTGAAGGCAGACACTTAACTGACTGAGCCACCCAGGCACCCCTGGACAGAATGTTTTTTAAAGCAGCACTCTATTTCTCCTTCCAGTGACACTGATTATGTTGTCCAAATTCTGGGTATCTAGAATGTCCCTTCCCTTTTTTTTTATTATTATTATGTTATGTTACTCACCATACATTACATCATTAGTTTTTGATGTAGTGTTCCATGATTCATTATTTGCGTATAACACCCAGTGCTCCATGCAGAACGTGTCCTCCTTAATACCCATCACCAGGCTAACCCATTCCCCCCCTCCCCTCTAGAACCCTCAGTTTGTTTTTCAGAGTCCATAGTCTCTCATGGTTCGCTTCTCCCTCCAATTTCCCCCCCTTCATTCTTCCCCTCCTGCTATCTTCTTTTTTTTTTTTTTTAACATATAATGTATTATTTGTTTCAGAGGTACAGGTCTGTGATTCAATAGTCTTATACAATTCACAGCGCTCACCATACCACATACCCTCCCCAGTGTCTATCACCCAGTCACCCCATCCCTCCCACCCCCCACCACTCCAGCAACCCTCAGTTTGTTTCCTCAAACAAATTAAGAATTAATTAAGAATTTTTTAATTCTTTTTTAATTCTTTAATTTCTTAATTAAGAATTAAGAATTCCTCCTATCAGTGAGGTCATATGATACATGTCTTTCTCTGACTGACTTATTTTGCTCAGCATAATACCCTCCAGTTCCATCTACATCATTGCAAATGGCAAGATTCCATTCCTTTTGATGGCTGCATAATATTCCATTGTATATATATACCACATCTTCTTTATCCATTCATCTGTCGATGGACATCTTGGCTCTTTTCACAGTTTGGCTATTGTGGGAATGTCCCTTCCTTTTGCCCTTCCCTTTCTTTCCTACTCTTCTTTCCAATTTGACTCTCTGCTTGGTCTCTCCTCACTCCAAATCCAGAAGCATGGATGAGAGATTATTCCTGTTTGTAGCTGGTTATAGGTAGGGTGACCATATGTCCCATTTTGCCTAGGACAATTCTGAGTGGGCTTGTCCTGGAGTAATTATTAGTAACACACCTCTTTTATGCTCAGAAATGTTCCAGTTCAAACAATCATACAGTCATACTACTTACAGGAAAGTCCTGATTTTGTTTTTGCATCTCAGATCTTCAGAGTACATAAAAATATCTAAATAGTACCTATAACACTTTTGTTAAAAAGAGACCCAATGGGGAACAACAAAGGTCTAAAGAAATTTTAATTAGAAAGAAATATATAGGGGTGTCTGCCTTTGGTTCAGGTCATGATCACAGGGTTCCTGGATCGAGCCCCATGTAGGGCCCCCTGCTTAGCAAGGAGTCTGATTCTCCTTCTCCTTCTGCCTCTCCCCTGGCTCATTCTCTCCCTCTCTCTCTCTCAAATAAATAAATAAAATCTTTAAAAAAAAAAAGGAAAGAAATATATAAATGGCTCAATTTAGTTGGAACCACTCAGATCGAAAATGTGCTTATTACTGATAGGCCATTAAGTCCTTTAACACTGAAGTTCTTGCAAAAAGGGGGCAGGGGATGTGGGAGAAATCAGTCTTTACCAGTATCCCTAGCAGAAAGTATGAAAATACGACCTTTTTTTGGCAGCAACCCTAATAACTTTCAGTAGGAGCTTGTTAAGTAAATTATGGCAGGATCCACACATTTAAACTGTATTAGAAATCAACAAAATGAGAAATAAAAAGCCAATAAAATGAGATAAACAATATGGATAGGTTTTCAAAAAAATTTTAAGTGCAAATAAGTTATAAAACATTGTGTAATAGGAGTCTATTTTTAAAAATAAAGCTATATTTGCATAGAAAAAAACCTTGACAGAATAGGGAATACACTATTAACAGCAGTTAACTCCTGGAGGCAGGAGTCCCAGGGCCTGAAGTAATAACAAAAATGTATTTCTAAAATATGACTTAGCTTCAAAATTAGTCTATCCTTGCCTCAGGTAAAAAAAAAATCATGCATACTGGGGATTAGAAAAGTATGAGGAGGAAATGAAGAATTTAAGAGACACAATGTCTTACATGTTGGAAACTAACCATAGCATCATAAAAATGGGATGGAGGGTGGGGTGCCTAGGTAGCTCAGTCAATTCAGCATCCACTCTTGATTTTGGCTCAGGTCATGATCTCCTGGGTCATGAGATCTAGCCCTGCACTGGGCTCTGCACTCAGCAGGGAGTCTTCTTGAGATCCTCTCTCTCTGCCCGCCACCCCAACGGCATGTACACATACTCTCTAAAATAAATAAATAAGTCTTTTTAAAAAATGGGATGGAGGGAGCAGAAGAGCTATCTATGGAATTGGTGTCAAAACCACGCTATCTCAAAGATACGGGTAGTCCCAAACAGTCACAGAAAATACAGAGAATTTAAAATGGCAGAAACATGAGATGCTGATTATGGTTACTTAGGTTGAAGCCTACCCACAAATTCTCAGCCCTTGGAGAATAGTACTTTGAAAGATGTAATCTGTAAGTTATTTTCAAGGATTGAAAATAATAATTGAAAAGGAAAGAATTTATTCCATTATTGAATAAATACATTTCCAATACTGGATTATTCATTCCAGTAATCTAACTCACACATTCACAGGAAAGACTGTCATAAAAAAAATTATAGAAAAGTCTTCCAAAAATTTCTGTATAAAAAAATCTGAGTAACCATTTTCTTCCATAAGTAACTTGAAAAAATGGATTACTTTGATGTGAGAAACTAAAATAGAAAAAGAGAACAAAAATGACTTCAGCATGGCTAATTAAGACTCCAGTTAAATAGTTACCAGTGCCCACAGTCAAAAAATTGTCGTAGTAATTCAATAGGAGGTTGAGCTCCGTATTTCTCCAATGCAGGCATATTCATGTCATCTATAAAAATTACACACTTCTTTCCCATAGGTGGTCCAAAAACTCCTTTGCGTCTTTTGTCCAATCTAGCCATAATAATATTCTAAAATATAAAGAAGAATAGTAGTATTTAAAGCCATACTTAACACCAGGGGGGAAAAAGAATTTACAGTCTAATTATATAAGGAAATAAAGCCAGGAAGCACTGTGTGTGTGTTTATATTTATTCATTTTTAGGGTGATATCAAACCTTATATTCAATATCAAAGAGCATTTATTGAAATCCTTCTATGTGCTCAGAATTGTTATATATACATATTTATATATTTATATTGCACATAAACACAAAATATTTTCCTTGTTGGATACCCCAACATATCTATTAACTCTAACTTATTCAATATCTAAAAGCACTAATCTAAATTTATAAGATTTTGAAATAAAAGGAATTCTATAGGCTTAAAACAACAGAAATGAGCCCCATAGGACAGGTGAGAATGGACATAAATTTAGGCATGGATGATTATAATAGTGACTAGAAAAGGTCTCATGCAGAACTTTCAACTTGGCACAAAGAAGGGAATGCACAACTGCATGGTTCCTGTCACGTAAGGTCTTATAATAGTCCATGGCTTGAATGATCATGGACAGAACTTCAGTAAGCAGCAAATGCCCTTAAGGACCATCTAGAAGAGTCTAGAAAGAACAACTGAAAGTTCTCTCTCTCTCTCTCCCCCCAGTCTCTTCTATCAATTGTGGCTTCTTCTTGGGCTTAATAAAAAAAAAGGATGACAAAACTCAATAATTCAGAATTAATGCAAAAATGTTCCCTTGAATGTGATTACAACATTACCATGCTCTTGGAAATTATCAGTTAATTGCGGTGTCTTTTATCCTTTGTTTTTAAATAGGTATGTTTAAAATAATTTATAACCCAGGAATTTAATTAATAAAAATGGGAACATAAATTTTTTTAAATGCTCTCTTGAACTTTTGTCCTTACAACTTTTAAAAAACTTACTTATCCCAAAAACAAAAGTTCTGAAGTTTCATTTAAATTTATAGAAGACTTACACAGCTGCTCATTTAATATACAATTTTAAACACTAATCAAATAAGGCAAAAAAAAGTTAATTATGGACCCATGTTTCTGGCTTTAAACTAACCTGAACCTGGTTGGCACTGGTCCGTGCAGAGAAATTAACATAAAAAGGGAAATACTGGTCCTTTTCCAAGTGATTCATTAGTTTATCCTTCACATACACTGATTTTCCTGTACCCGTCGGACCCACGAAAAGCAGTGGCCTTTATGAAACAATGAACATATCATTAAAAAAGAGAAAAAGTCAGAATACCATTTCTACTACAGAAGGCTGGAATTCATTGAAAACTTAAGTAATGAAATCACCTTCATCTAAAAATTCACATTTTAATCTACCACTATTATTTCATGTAAGACTGGTAAAAGTGATGATTGGCACACACTTTTGCTTCCTGTTACTGAGACTTTAATAGTAACAAACTATTATTTGGACAGATGTAACATTGCTATACTCCAAAAACACTCATAAACAAGTAATAAGATGCTTTGCTTTTCGGCAAAGAAAGCTAAAGTTTTTCTCCTCAGAAAAGTGACATATTTGTACTTTTTAGTTGGAGGTACAGTGTGTAAGAGACTAATAAGATGATGACATTAAGACTGGTTTAGGCTGTTTCCTAGTTATTAAAAAACTAGGTGACAGTGAAGTCTAAAGCTAATAGTTATATTATACCTGTTAATAGCGTTTTAAAATCTAAAATAGCATTTTAGAATAGCCTTTAGAATCAGTTACTAACTGAAAACATTTGTCCAAAAGCAAACTCTAAGGAATTCTCCATTCAGTGGGGCCTCAAGACAGGGTTTCTCATTCTTGAGTTATCATAATTAATTTAAAATGGAAAAAAAAAAATCCTGTGAGTTTATGTTCACAGAACTCTGGGGAATCCCACGTGAGAAATACTGTTTAGAATGAAAAATTAAATACTGACCCTTTGATGGATAACTTGGCACCACCCAATACACAAAGACAAACTCAAGGACTGGCGCTAAACCTGAGCACAGTGTTCTAAGAGGTCATCTAAGGGACCCAAATTATGCTAATATTAATTTAAAAAATTATCATTGAAGCATAAACATAAAATTAAAGTTCTTTTAGAACTACAGTGGCCCCTGAAAGTACACCTACATGTTTCAGTCTGAGTAACACTTGCCTTATGGAAAGCTATTTATTAAAAAAAGTTTTTAATAAAATACTGTGCTGAACTTGGGGCCCATGGACCAATGGAAGAAATTTTTAGACAGTGTCCAGAGAATCTGTGAACTTGGATGACAAAAAGGTTATATATTGACTTTTACTATCCTTAACTAAAACAGACCAATTGTATCAATTGTACCTGTGTCTTTGTCACTAATAGAAATCACAGATATTATTCTAAATATTACAATGGTTACAGATGTCTCAAAATTATCACTTATGCCTATTACTTCTTTGAAATTATGATAGGCATCAGACCCACTGCTAGACTGTATTATTTAATGTGTCAGTAAAGCAGCACACGTATTACTACCATAGCTCTAATGTGTTTTAATATTTTAATGTGTTTCAATATGTCCTTTCCTTTGTAACTCTGTATTTGATGTATTCATTTAAAAGCATTATTCTAAAAAATTTTTTAAAATTGTTTAAAAAGCATTATTCTGGCAAGTGGTTCATGGAACAGAAGGGCTCTTATACTAGGAATTTCCCAGAATTGGCAAATCCCTTCCTTGCCTTTTTCAATATTAGCCTCGAAATGCAAAAATGTAACAAATAAGCAGTGAGTAATGTATGGAAGCGTTGAATCACTATACCGTACACCTGAAACTAATATAACACTGTATATTAACTACACTGGATTTAAAATTTTTTTAAGTGTAACAATAGGGATACAATAATATTCTCATGGGCTATTTTTCCTTTAATTTTTTTTTTAATAAACAAGATAAAATTGTTGGAAAATTCACTAAGAAACTGGTTCTTTTTTTAAGATTTTTTATTTATTATTTATTTGAGTGAGAGAGCACAAGCTAGGGGGAGTAGCAGAGGGAGAGGGAGAAGCAGACTCCCTGATGCGGGGCTCAATCCCAGGACCCTGGGATCATGACCTGAGCCGAAGGCAGACACTTAACTGACTGAGCCACCCAGGTGATGAAGAAACAGGTTCTTCATCAAAAACAACCAACCATGACATTCATGCATATTATGTAAGCTTGTCTAGTTTAAATAGTATTAATGATAAATTATGCCTAACATTTTAAAAGAAAAACAAGAACATTATTAGAAAAGTTGGTGTGAATATGCCTATAGTACATGTTAGGCTTTTGATAAGTTTCATGTCCTCTTCTTTGATGTGCTCTTCTGATCTAAGTCTGAGATTTCCATGTTCATCTTAAGTTATGAAAAACTGGCATAGGACAGACTTGAAAAATGCTAAATGGGAGAATGTGGATCATAGTCGATACTCAGGAGCATACTAAACTTTTGAGGTGTAGAATGCATACCTGTTTACCAATAACACTGCAACTGACCTTTAGTCTGCTGTTACTAATACAATAAACATAAGGTAGTTTATGAGGCAACGAAGTATAGCAGCTAATTTTTGGTGTAGGCAATAGAAAACCTGGATTCTAGGTTTGCCACTAGTAACAGAGGCCACTGCTGGCATGTCAGTTAGTCCCTCAGGGTCTGTTATCTGAAAATGGATGACCTCCAAGTTTACTTCAAAAGTCCTATGATCTGGGACACCTGGGTGGCTCAGTGGGTTAAATATATGACTCTTGATTTCAACTCAGGTCATGATCTCAGGTTTGTGAGATTGAGCCCTGCATCAGGCTCCATGCTGCCTTCTTGGGATTCTCTCTCTCCCTCTGACTCTTTCTCCCACTCTCTCCCTCTCTTAAAAAAAAGAAAATCCTACGATCCTATTAGAATGGTCCCGTTATATTTAAAATGCATGTTCATAACAGAGTTTCTTACTTTGCAAAGGTAATACTCAAATCCATTAGAAATGTATATCTAATTGTGTCCATTGTAGGGACTATAATATCTTGAATCCTGACACGTTTTTCTCCCAAATTAGTACTTTTAATTAATTCATTCCAATGGAGCCAGCGACCTCGGTTTTTCAACTACAAGAGAACATAAGTTTTAAAATACAACCATGCACTTGGTATCTGAAAGGCCCTTTAACATACTGATATCATATTTGCTTTTAAAAACCTTAGTTTATCATCATAATAAAACCTTCTTAGAGGAGTAAGTCATCTAAAATAATGTATATAACATTTTCTAGTCATGAAGTAAATTAATAAGCACCCATGAATCCACCACCCAATTTAAGAAACACACATTTTTCTTTGGATTGATTATCCCTCTGCTTCAGTGCTATGAATACCATCAAAAATTTTTCCTATTTCCTGGCAAATTGTACACATATATGGCATGTGTCTGGATGGTGGTAATTTTGCAAGTTTGGGTGAATGTTTCTTTAGTAATTCATATTCTTAATTTTTTTAAGTTTAAGCTTTTGTTTCTATCAAAGTTATATATGCACATATTTTAGAGTCAAAACTTTTAAAGAAGTTGGGAAAAACAGCAGTTTCCCACTCTTGTTTTCTCTTCTCCAGCAGCCACTCTATCTTTACCTCTTTAAGCTGGACATTCTGGGATTCATCTCCAACTCAAAGAATATGCTTGTGTTATCATCTCTTGATTTTTTGATTTTAGAGATTATTTTATTGACTTCCCACTGTGACTAATGAGGATTAAACTCTCTCTCTGGTCATATTCTTAAAATTCTGTATTAGCCTGGTGTAGGGAAAGATTTCTACTCTGGTAGCCAGGAGAGCTGTATTCGGGTCTTGGTTCTGCTAGCCACTTGCCTTTCTAGGCTTGCCTCTTTATCTGTAAATCATGAGATTTAGGGAAAATTGTACTTAAGGCTCTCTGCAGATCTTATGTCTCTGTGAAGTCAAATTTGCGTGAATCAAATGATTATTCAGATGCTTGCTGTTTAAAAGAATCTTTTTGTGAATTTTTTAAAGTGGATAAAATAATTTAATTTAAATCTGAAACTATAAAATAGTCCTAAAGAAAGTTTATCTACACTATCCACAAGTCAAAGGAGGAGAAACTAAAGAGACGGGACAAAAACGCCAACCACAGGGGTTAAAACAACATCAGGATGGGAACCCAGTTCTGCCTGCTGATCCAATACTTGATGTTTTAGAACTTATCATAAAAAGCATTTTACATCATACCTCATACATGTAGTCATAGACCAGACCTTTTTCATCAAACTGGCATTCCCATTTACCCACAGATTCAGGCACTGGGTTGTTTTCATCTCTTCCCAGTATGATTGACCGTAGGGAAGTATCAAAAATGATCCGACCATCTGTATCACAACTTCCTCCAATGGACCAAATCAAAGAAAATATAAAGCTAGCCTATTGGTTTAAAAAAAATTAATTTAAACTAATTATTTAAGAGCAATTTTTTAACAAATTAACTAAAATTTAACATATTAAGGAGGCCTGGTCAACATATTTGGAAAAGGCCAGGTCTACAGATAAAGTGGAATAGAGCACAGCTAAGTCACAGAGAACATTATTTCTCTGGCACTATCTATCTAAATTTAAAATGCCCATAGCAGGGCGCCTAAATGGTGCAGTTGGTTAAGCATCTGACTCTTGATCTCAGCTCAGGTCTTGATCTCAGGTTTGTGAGTTCAAGCCCCATGTTGGGCTCCATGCTGGGTGTGGAGTCTACTTAAAAAAAAAAAAAAAAAAGAATAACATGCCCATATCAAATGATCTAGGAATTCCTCTTTTAGGAGTTTGTCCTTAAATATATTACCACCTGTAAAATGATGTATGCACAAGAATATTCGCTGCAGCACTGTTTCTGCAGCCAAAAATAAGAAGCAACTTTTTTCAATAAGGGTCTGTTTAATGAGATTATGTTATGTATACTGGAATGCATGCAGCTGTTTAAAAAAGTAACTCAATAAGTATACAGATCTTGAACAATCTCCAAGATACAATGTGAGAAAAGATGCAAATCAGTATGTATAGTATGCTAAAGTGTAAAAATGTATTCATATAAAAGAGAGTATGGATCAAATACCTCTAACAGGCTACCTAAGGCACTGGTAACAGTGGTTTCCTTGCAGGTGGCTAGGGCATTGGTATGGATAGAAAACCTACTTTTGCCTTTTGAATTTTACTCTAGGTACATGCTTATCCAGTTTAAAAAATCTACCAAATTATATATATCCAGAGGAAGGAGTGGATATATATATATATATATATATTATATATATATATATATAATATATATAATATAATCAAATATGTTTTTCTTTTTTTTTTTTTTAAGTAATCTCTATACCCAATGTGGGGCTTGAATTCATGACCCTGAGACCAAGAGTCACATGCTCTACCAACTGAGCCAGCCTGGAGCCCCTCAAATATACTTTAAGAGAAAATTTTTAACCAGGTATCAATTTATATTAATCTTTAAAAGTAATTCTGAACCATTTAAAAAATTGAGGGAGTTAGGCTTACCAATAGAATGAAACTTTATAGAGATAGATAGATAGAGATAGAGATAATAGAGATATAACATGAAGGTCATACATACAGGTCTATATCTCTCTCTCTACAGATACAGATATAAAATGAAGGTTATATAGGTGAACTATTCCTAAAATGCTTTCATTTTATAAACAGGTAACACTGATAGGTATGGAACAATATTAAAAACTAGTTCTGTGAAAGGGAGTTCCAAACTTTGGGAGAAAAAGGAATATAAATAAATTAAGCTTCACACATGTCTGTTCAGTTTCTTCTAATAACGGTGAAAAGGGAGCAGGAAAGGAGGTGAAGATCAGCAGGGAATGTGAGGTGTCTGAGGTAGAGGACTTTCTGTGGTGACAAGGTGAAGGGGAGGCACTGGGAGGGAACCCCAATCATCACAGAGTAGAAGAGAAGGTAGACTCAGTAGAGAAGATGAAGATATTTCTGAATAAGGTGGCAGATGGGAAAGAAGCACAGACCAGGGAAGAGAACCAAATACCTCTTTCCTCTGGCTCCCTTAGAGTCCTGTTCTCTGGTCTTCTCTGACCCCTAGACATTAGCTACCTAGACCACAGACATCCCCCCAGCAATGTACCCTATGAACCCTGATGGCAACGCTCCACCCAACTGGTTGGATGCCTGTTTCTGGTCTCCCACAGCCAGCTTTTAGCAGCTTACATCATGACTTAACCTTAAGACAAAATTAATTCACCTAAAGTTGCTACTGGATTAATATTAAGTCACCTTATTGTTTATCAAATTATGATCTTTCATAAATAATAAGACAGTTTAGGAGGCCAGGTCACCTTTACTGGGCCGGGAAGGCAAGGGTTTGGCTCTGGCAACCACGCTGCGATGTGGTTCGAGATCCTGCCCGGGATCGGTGTCAAGGCCGTGTGCTTGGTCATCCCCAGCATAGCCGGCGCACATCCACAGGTTCAGTAACAGGGGCAAGGAAAAAAGGGTTGCCTATTATCCATATCAGTGGAGTTTGATGCAAAGAGATTGGCGGGTCTCTGGAGTTAATCATTACTATGTGTCAAAGAGTTTGGAGAATATCGATTAAGGAAGCATTTTCCTGATTGATGAAAAATAACTCAGTCTTACTCATCTACCCCTTCTAGAAGGTTATGCAGTGTATTAATGTAGTGCATGATAAAAACAACAAAAAAGTAAAAAAAAAAAAAGACAGTTTGGGTTCATTTGGGCATATTTTACTTTCTTTAAAATGTTTTTTTAAGTCAGAATACCAGGTCAGGGTGACTTCAATGCCTTCAGCTATTCCTTTGGTGCTCACCAAAAAACAGCTCTGGATCTTATGTCTCCCTCAATACAATTATCAATTCCAGAGGCACATTTTATTCTGTAAATGAAAAATTACATTAAGTATAAAACCTACCATAATCCAAACACGAATATGCTTGCTTGTAGGATCATTTTCCAGCACATTACAGAGTAGTACCTCAAAGAGGTGTGTGAGAGATACAACCACATTGCTATCGCTTGTAGGAATCAGTTCCTGCAAAGTGAAAAAAGTAAGATACTTTACTTTCATCTTCTTTGGAGAATTAAAAAAACCAAATATTTCATTTTTAAAACTCTCCCACCAGTCAGAATGGCTAGTATCAAAAAGATAAAAAATGACTAGTGTGGGTGAGGATGTGGAGAAAAGGAAACCCTTGTGCACTGTTGGTGGGAATACAAACTGGTGCAACCACTCTGGAAAACAGCATGGAGGCTGTTGAAAAATTTAAAAATAGAAGTCCCATGTGATCCAGTAATTCCACCCCTGGGTATTTACCCAGAGAAAATGAAAACACCAATTCAAAAAGATATAAGCACACCTGTATACTGCAGCATTATTCACAATAGGCAAGATATGCAAGCAATCCAAGTGTCCATCGATAGATGAATGAAGAAGTGTGGTATATATACAATGGAATGTTACTCATCCATAAAAAAAGAAAGATCTTGCCATTCTCAATAACTTGGATGGACCTACAGGGTATTGTACTAAGTGAAATAAGTCAGACAGAAAATGAAGTTAATGGAATGAATTTGTATTTTGGAACCATCATTCTGGTAGAAGGATGTAGACTGGACCAGAACAGCTCTATTATATTGATTCAGGTAGGAAATTACAAACGTCAGAAGTGAGGCTTCTACAAGAGGAAGGAGTGGATGGTCAGAGGAACCTGGATGGAGAGGAGAGGAGAGGACAGATAAAAGTTAGCAAGGAGGGAAAAGTCAATAGGTCCTGAGGACTAACTAGATGTGAAAAATATGAGAATAAATTATGAGAAGAAAATCTATCACTCATCAGAAAGGTGGAGCCTATTTTCTATTATTTGCAACATATAGTATTAGAGTTTTAAAATTAAAAAATTGAAAAATGACTTTATATTTTCTCTATGAAGACATTGTATAAAATTTTCACAAAGTGGAATTCATTTTTTCTTAGGTGCAGAATATTTTTCCTATCTCTAAAATAATGTTTTAGGATGAAAAAAATCTACTGAATACTACTTTTCCCTTCCCAATATCAATATATTTATTTATATGTAAGTCACGTGTGTGTGTGTGTGTATGTGTGTGTGAAGCAGATTGGATGGTAGTCCCCAAAAAGAGAGGCCCATGTCATATCCCAGGAACTTATGAATGTGATCCTATTTGGGAAAGGGGTCTTGGAAGATGTAGCTAAGGATCTCAAGATGAGGAGATCATTCTGGAATATCTGACCCTAAATCCTTTTAAGAATCACTGAAGAGACAGAGTTAGAGGCCCCGTGAGCTTGAAGGAAGAGACAGGAGTTAAGCAGCCAGAAGGCAAGGAATGTCTGGAAGCCAAAGCTGGGAGAGGTAAGGAAAGATTCTCCCTTAGAGCTTCCAGAGGAAGCTTGGCCCTGCCAACATCTTGATTTCAGACTTCTAGCCTCAGGACTGTGGCAGAATAAATTTCTGTTGCTTTAAACCACCAAGTTTGTGGTAATTTGTTATGACAGCCCTAAGAAACTAATATAATATATAAAGTTTTCTCATAAAATACTAAATATACATGTAAATTTTAAAAGCCACATATTTAAAATACTTTTAAGATATGGAAAATGATTAGGAATTTTAAAATTTAGTCACCATGGTTTTATCCAAAGAGTTTAACAGGCATACATTTTACCTCTGGGTTTATTCAGGTATAACTTAAGCAATATAAAACCAAAGGTGGATATTACTATAATGGTGGTGGGAAAATCACTTTTAATTCTGCTATAAAAGTTAAAAGATAAAAGTATTTAAACAACTGTGGTTTAAAGCAACATACGAAAACTCATGAGATGCATCAAAAGCAGTACTAAGAGGGAAGTTTATAGCAATAAATGTTTACATTAAAAAAGAAGAAATCTCAAATAAACAACCTAACTTAAACCTTAAAGAACAACAAAAGAACAAACTAAACCAATAGTTAGCAGACTGAAATAAGAGCAAAATAGAAATAAAAAAGTAGAGAATAGAAAAACAATTAAAAAAATCAAACTAAGAGTTGGTTTTTGAAAAGATAAACAAAATCAATAAACCCTTAGCTAGGCTAAAAAAAAAAAAGAAAGATTCAAATGAGTGAAATCAGAAATGAAAGAGAAAACATTACAATGGATGCCTGAGAAATAAAAAGTATCGTCAAGGGATAATTATGAACAATTACATGCAAACAAATTGGATAACTTGGAAGAAATGGATAAATTCATAGAAACATACAACCTACCAAAACTGAATCAAGAAGAAATAGAAAGCCTGAACAGATCAAAAACAAAGAGATTGAAGTAGTAATCAAAAACTTCCCAGAGAAAAGTTCAGATGACTTCAGAGCTGAATTCTACTAAACATTCAAAGAATTAATACCAATCCTTCTTAAACTCTTCCAAAAAACAGAAGTGGAGGAAATACTTCTAAGTTCATTTTTTGAGGCTAGAATCACCCTGATACCAAAGCCAGTCTTTTCACAAGAAAAGAAAATTATAAGCCAATATCTCTGAGGAATATAGATACAAAAATCCTCAATAAAATACTAGCAAACTGAATTCAATACACAAAAAAGATTACATACCATAACCAAGCGGGATTTATCCCTGGGATACAAGGGATATGCAAATTAATCAATGTGATATACACATTAACAGAATGAAAGACAAAAATCACATGATCGTCTCAATAAATTCAGAAAAAGTATTTGAAAAAGTTCAACCACCATTTGTGATAAAAACTCTCAACAAGGGATGCCTGGGTGTCTTAGATGATTTAAGTGTCTGCCTTCGGCTTAGGTCATGTCGGGTCTTGCATTGGGCTCCTTGCTCAGTGGGGAGCCTGCTTCTCCCTCTGCCTGCCATTCCCCCTGCCTGTGCGCTATCTCTCTCTCTGACAAATAAATAAAATCTTTTTAAGAAACTCAACAAAGTAGATATAAAGGGAAATTTCTGCAATAAAATAGAGGACATTTATGAAAAGCTCACAGCTAAAATCATAATCCATGGGGTAAAACTGAAAGCTCTTCCTCTGAGATTTGGTATGAGGCAAGGATGCACACTCTCACCACTTCTTTTCAACAAGAAGTACTAACTAGAGCAATCAGACAAGAAATAAAAGGCATCCAAATCAGAAAAGAAGTAAAATGGTTTCTATTTGCAGGTGACATGATCCTATATGTAGAAAACCCTAAAGACTCCATGCAAAAACAAACAAAAAAAACCTTTTAGCACAAACAAACTCAGTAAAGTTACAGGATACAAAACCAAAATACAAAAATTAATTGCATTTGTTTACACCAACAATGATCTATCTGAAGAGGGAATCAAGAAAACAATCCCATTTATGATAGCATCAAAAAGAATAAAATACTTAGGAATAAATTTAACCAGGAACATGAAAGATCTGTACATTGAAAACTATAAAACATTAATGAAAGAAATTGAAGAATACACAAATAAATGGAAAAACATCCTGTGCTCATGGATTGGAAAAATTAACATTGTTAAAATGCCCATAGTACCTAAAGTGATCTACAGATTCAGTGCAATCCCTATCAAAATTCCAATGGCAATTTTTGCAAAAAAAAGAAAAAAAATTCTAAAATTTGTGTGGAACCACAAAAGACTCTGAATAGCCAAAATAATCTTAAAAACAGAGTTGAAAGTATCACATGTCCTGGTTTCAAATTATATTACAAAACTCCAGTAATCAAAACAGTACGTTACTGGGGTAAAAACAGACATATAAGCCAATGAAACAATCAAAAATCCAAAATAAACCCAAGCATATACAGTCAACTGATCTTCAACAAGGGCAACAAGAATACACAGTGGGTGGCAGTGGGGGGGGGGGGCACACCTGAGTGACTGAGTCACTTGAGTGTCCAACTCTTGGTTTTGGCTCAGGTCACGGATCCCATAGGTCATGAGATCGAGCCCTGTGACGGGCTTCATGCTCAGCAAGGAGTCTGCTTCAGATTCTCTCTCCCTCTCCCCCTGCCCCTCCCCCCCTTCACATACACATTCTCTCTCTCTAAAGTAAATAAATAAACCTTAAAAAAAAAAATAAAAGAATACAAAATGGGAAAAGGATAGTCTCTTCAATAAACAGTATTGGGAAAACTGGATAGCCACATGTAAAAGAATGAAACTGGACCTTTATCTTACACCATACACCAAAATCAACTCAAAATGGGTTCAAGACTTAAATGTAAAATCTGAAACCATAAAAATCCCAGAAGAAAACATGGGGGAAATACTCCTTGACATTGACCTTGGCAATGATTTTTTGGATAGGACAAAAACTCAGGCAACAAAAGCAAAAATAAAGTGGGACTACATCAAACTAAAAGTTCCTGCACAGCAAGGGAAATGATCAACAAAATGAAAGGGCAACTTATAAATTGAGGGAAAATATTTGCAAACCATATATCTCACAAGGGGTTAATATCCAAAATATATAAGGAACTCATAAAATTTAATAGCAAAAAAAACAAACAATCCAATTTAAAAATGGGCAAAGGACCTGCACAGACACTTTTTCTAGAGAAGACATACAAATGGCTAACAGGTGTGTAAGAAGGCATTCAACATCACTAATCATCAGGGAAATGCAAATCTAAACCAAATATCACATCACACTTGTTAGGATGATTATAAAGACGAAAGGTGACAAGTCTTGGTGAGGATGAAGAGAAAAGAGAACCTTGTGCACTCTTGGTTGGAATGTAAACTGGTACAGTCACTGTGGAAAACAGTATGGAAGATCCTCAAAAAACTAGTAATAGAACTGCTATGTGATCCAGCAATCCCTGTTCAGGACATGAAATCAGTACCTCAAAGATATATCTGCACTCCATGTTCATTGCAGCATTATTCCCAATAGCCAAGATATGGACACAAACTGTTTGTTGATGGACAAATGGATAAAGAAATTGTCCTATAAATACCTATAATGGAATATTACTCAGACTTAAAAATAAAAGAGAGATCCTGCTATTTGTAACAACATGAATGAACTTTAAGACATTATGATAAGTGAAAAAAGACACAGAAAGGAACAAATTGTATGACATCACTTATATGCAGAATCTGAAAGTTGAATGCATAGAACCAGAGTAAAATGGTAGTCACCAGGTGTGGGGATGTGGGGATAATGGGGAGACATTGGGCAAAGGGCACAAAGTTGCACTTATATTTAAAATTATAAAATACTAAACATTTTAAAATGAAACCCAGAGAGACAAAACACACACCTGAGTACAAATATAACTAGGGGAATCTCAATAAGATCAGTAGATAGTATCAATGCCAATATCCTTGTTGTGGTACAATATAGCCTTGCAAAATGTTACCGTTGGGAGAAATTGGGTGAATTGTGCATGGGATCTATTATTTCTCTTGCAACTGCAGGTGAATTACTGATTGTCACAATAAACATCCCATTTTAAAAAGTGGATACCAATGTCTAAGGGGAAACTGATTTTAGTTATTTATCCTACTATTGTGACTTTAGACTTAGGTCAGGTTGAATGGAAACTAAAGAAACTTGAACAGGTTAGAGAATTACAGTGTTACCTTGCAATTTTTCTTACGAAGCTTTAAGGTGGGTTTTATTAACCAGCCAAAAAGTCCTTTCAGAAGAGCCTGATGATCTGGTTCCTGCAGAGGTCCTTTCAGGGAATTCAACCACGAGGACACAAGTGGTTCCCATCCTAACTGCGAGGGTTCCAAATAAATCATGCCACAGCGGCTTACGGTGGCCGGCTAGAGAAAAAAGACGTTTTCTTTTTCCAGTGTTGCTCTTATGCCAGTGGCCGTTATCAACTACCTTGAATGACCTCTATGGCCTTTCACGATCTAACTCCTGTCTTCCTCTACAGCCTCACATACATTAGACGAAATGTCTGCAGTTACAGTTCCCCAGTCCTGTCGTGGCTTCAGGTCTTCACATAGCATCTTGTTGTGATTTGGAATGCCCAGCCCCAACTATCTCCCTAGAGAAGTGTTAACCTTCAAAACCGTATCAAACACTCAGACATTTTCCACGGTCCTCCTCTACCCATTCCCCTCTTGCATGCTCACCCCCTCCATATTCTTAGAGTACTTACATGTAGCACTATAGTGGGATTATTTATTAGCATGCTTCTTATCCTCCCTAAATACACTGTGTCTTATTCATCTTAGTATTCCTGGTGCCTAACTGGTCTTATGACATGTAATAAAAAAATACTTATTGACCAAGTGAACACACAAACTACTGTTATATTAAAATATGAACTTACCGAGGCCTGGGAAAGGTCCATTGCTTCAAAGATGAGGCTCATTTGAGGGGACATTTGAATGATTTCTCCACTCATAAGGCAAAGCTAAGGGCAATTATTTTTCAAATGTTTATTTTTTAAAAACTCAAACTTCTCAGATAAAAATTTATTCTACGTATAAGATAATGTATATCCTGTGATATACTAAATATTAAAACAGAAGCCAGAAAACTAATTCTAGGTCTAGCTCTGTCAATTACTTACTAGGTAAGCAAATACATAACATCTCTGAGTCTATGAACAGGGATATAATTTCTCCTCCATAGAGTTAGGCAGGAGGAGAAATACATGACATACTGCAAAAATTCGAGACAAATCTCCATTCTTACTATTAATAAAATTACATGAAATACTCCTGACTCTGGGTGCCTGAGTGGCTCAGTTGCTGGGCATCTGCCTTCGGCTCAGGTCATGATTTTATTGTTAAGTAATCTCTACACCCAGTGTGGGGCTTAAACTTATAACCCTGAGGTCAAGAGTCACATGCTCTACTGACTGAGCCAGCCAGGCAACCCTGTACTAAGCCATGTTTTCAAATGCTCAGTAGCCAGCCAATGTGACTAGTAGCCACCTTCTTAGACAATGCAAATATTTCCATCATTGCAGAAAGTTCTATTGGACAGTACTGTCCTAGAATACTTTTCATTTTCTACCAGATTATTTCAGCAAACATTCTCCTATTTGCTTCAAGTTTGGGAGGTGGAGTCAGTTTTCTCCTCACTCCCCCATGGGGTTTCCCAAATACTCTACTCCACTCTCTCTACCCTCTGCTTCTTTGACAATCATGGTTGCTGCTATCACTCACCAGCACCCAAGCATTCCCATCATTAGCTAAAGCCTTTGATACCTGGCTCAATTTCTTTCTCTCTGCTATAACTCTGGCCTGATCCAGGGTTCATGAGGAAGAGCATCTCAACATGGCAGCCCCTCAGATCCTTGACTACCCTGTCTTCACTTACTTTTCTACTGCATTCCAGTCACCCACTTTATATACCTTGGGACCTCTCTCCTGGAACACTACACAATTCTGAAGTACCAAATTCAAGCATGCCCGGCTCTGCCTGCAGCGTCCTATACATGCAGTGCTCTCACCCACTGACTCCTACTATACTTGCTCTTCATTTGCATATCCCTGCTGTTTTCACTTCCCTCATTATTAAACAGCTTCTGTTCTATGGTCTAGCACTTCTAGCACTCTCATGCCAATATCTTTAAAAGTCTTTGTGTACTTCTAGTCTGGCACCATCATCTACACTCATATCCAAGCTGCTTAGACCGTTAGGGAAAATCTCCCAAAGGCAGACCTTGGCACTACTCCTAATCCTCAGATATGCTTCTATGCTTTCCTAGGCAGCTCTCTTTCCCATTTTCCATAATAGGTCATTTAAATCTTCCCCTTTTCTCCTCCAATGTGCAAAGAACCAGGGTCTACCACTTCACACAATCAATCAATCAAACATAAAAAAGGGATTTGCCTTCAAATTTCCACTATCAAATCCCTACATTCACCTATATCTAAACCTATCCTTTCCTGCTTCCCTCTTATCCAATACGAGACAATCCTCCCACCTGGCTCTGCATCAGATCCTTATTAACCCCTCTCTTACGAATCAATATTACTTCTTAGCTCAATCAATATAACTGAAAGAAAGAACATGAATAAATGATCAACCTATGACAATGTACTGGCATATTTGTTTGAATGCTAATTAATTTGCTTATTTAGTAGTGTAATTATTTCATGTAAGTATGAAAATAAATTATGATATATTCATATAGTAGAATACTAATGCAGACATAAAAAGAATAAATAAAGGGCGCCTGGGTGGCTCAGTTGGTTAAGCGACTGCCTTCGGCTCAGGTCATGATCCTGGAGTCCCTGGATCAAGTCCCGCATCGGGCTCCCTGCTCGGCAGGGAGTCTGCTTCTCCCTCTGACCCTCCCCCCTCTCATGTGCTCTCTCTCATTCTCTCTCTCTCAAATAAATAAATAAAATCTTAAAAAAAAACTTAAAAAAAAAAAGAATAAATAAAATGGAACTACAACAACATGAACATCATAGATACCACATTGACCACAAGAAGAAAAACACTAAGGAGTATGATTCTATATTCATGAAGTTCAAGAATCAGCAAAACTAATTTATCACAGTAGAAGTCAGAATAGTGATTGCCCCTGGGAGAGGATGTACTGATTAGGGAGGAATATGAGCGAACCTTGTAGGGGCAAGAAATTTTATGAATATTTATTTAAATGATGGTTATGAGAATGTACACATAGGTTTAAAAAAGCACAGAACTTAAACTTAAAATTAGTCACATTTTATAGTTTACATGTTATTTGTCAATTACAACAAATACTAGAGGATTTCCATTTTCTAGTTCTTTTGTATAGTTCACAGCTTCTAAGGTAATGTAGCACATACAAGCACTGAAGCATTCAGTGTTTTCAAAAAGGAATCAGGCCCTTTTTTTTCCTCCTAAAATATTAAAGTTCTGTAAGAAATCATAAGACTGGAGTCACTTAGCAACATAACACTTAGTACATTACTATGCCCTCCTGTGAACACAATGGTTTTAATACACTTTTATTCTATTAAAAAAAATAAAGAGAAAAAAATAATAAAGAGGATTTACTACGGCATAGTTTTCATTGAACAGATAATTTATAAGCTTATTAAACTTGCTGCATCCTTTACTTTAAATGTATAATCCTAGTCAATTAGTTGTTGAACACATAACATTGCTTAAGGATGTCTGCATCTATTTTGCTTTTTCTAAAACTGTGGCAAAAAAAAAAAAAAACATTTTACATTAAATCTACCATATTAAGCTTTTTTTAAGTTTACAGTTCAGTAGTGTTTGGTATATTCATATTGTGCATCAGTTTTGCTTTAAATCATGATGATTTTACCTTTTTATTGTCATCCAATACTGTGTTCATGCTCTCTATCCACAAAGTGTCAATGGGACCATCGAATACAACCCATTTCCGGTCTGGTGTTTCTGATAAGGCAAATTCCCTAAAAGTGTTGGCCACAATACCATCGGTCCACTGGGGAAGAAAAGAGAATTGGAAAGCTTCCTTTAGAAAACTATAAAGTGATCATATTAAAAACATTTCAAATTTCTTGGTTTAATGTACATTGTCAGTAAGAGAATATTTATACTGTAGATTACCTCGTGAGACACTGGATCAAATTGTCCAAAAAGTTGGCCCATAGTAATGGATTTGGGGTTTACAGTCCTATAAATGACCTTTTCTTCCTCTCCGTAGCCACGTTCATTCATAAGAGTTAGAGTATTAGCCAGTATATGTAGAACTTTTGTCTTAGCAGCAAAAGGCTCTCCTACTAACATGAAACTATTAAGGAAAAGAATTATATAAGAAGATTCTAAAAAATAATGGTAAATGATTTGCCTGTATACTGGTGTATAAAATACTGGTATTTATAGTTTTTGAAATTCTACAAATTTTTCTCAGACTTGAGGAGAATACATTTAACTTCTGAACTGGTAGATCTATAAAATTCTCCGCATTAATACCATGATCTACAAACGAGACTATAATAAAAAATCTCCAAATGAGAATGAAAACTTAACGGTACACTCTTAAGATTGAAAAAAAAAAAAATCTTGGGACCTCCCAAGGAGAGAAGTGGGAAAGGCTCCCGTTCCTCAAGTCTTTACTTGCTACAGTAATTCCTGGTTCTCTCTGCCAAATACTTCTGAATCTCCTCTCTCCCAGCACATAGTAGGATTCCTTGCCCTCTTGTGGAAATTCTAAGTGACTAATGAGTAATAAGTGGAAAATATGGGTGTTACTTTCCAGCAGGGGACAAATCATTGCCAGTGAGGGAGTTTACAGGGCTCTCTTCTCACAGAGCTTTTCCCTCTTGCACAGCAGTGACCCATCATGTTGAGACACTGACTGCACCAACAACCTGGGACCCTGGGTAATGAGGATGAGCAGATCCTTCCTGTTAACCTATGGTGGGCACAGTATGAATAAGAAGTAAGCCTTTGTTTTTTTAAGTCACTAAGATTTGGGTCTTAGTGACTGATTGTTTCTAAAGAATAACCTAGCCCATCCTTACTGACAGAAAACTGGTTCCTAGAAAGAGCAAGGTATTCTTTTTTTTTTTTAAAGATTTTATTTATTTATTTGAGAGAGAAAGAATGAGACAGAGAGAGCATGAGAGGGGGGGAAAGTCAGAGGGAGAAGCAGACTCCCCACTGAGCGGGGAGTCCAATGTGGGACTTGATCCCAGGACTCCAGGATCATGACCTGAGCTGAAGGCAGTCATTTAACCAACTGAGCCACCCAGGCGCCCAAGAGCAAGGTATTCTTGCCATAATAAAAAGACTTAAATATGTGGCACTGGCTTAAAGGCCAGGTTGTGGGTGGCAAATTTAACTGTTATGAGAGGCTAAGAGACTGGCAATTAATGTTATGCAATGATGAAACATTTGCTTAATTTGTTCCTTGAGGTTACTTGGAAGACAGATAATCTACCTAATGAAATTGCCATTTTAGGGAAAAGGATAGTAAACAGAATATTATTAGTATATAATGCCAGCCGACGGCTACCTTTAACAAAGAACTATTGGAAAGAAATGAGCCCAGGGGAAAAATAAATGGCCAGTTTGCAAGTTGGAATGAAAGAAAATAAAGGGAGTCCAGAAATTCAGGAACCTACAGGCAACTTATTCTCATCCCCAATTGGTAAAAGATAAACTGAGAAAACCTTTGAACAACAACCATCTACTCAACCTGGCACCAAGGATCAAATTAAGGGTAGGGCTTGTATCACTATTAAAATCTATGAAATTGTAATATGGTTCCCAGTAATCATTTCAGGAGTGAAAACAGATTAAGCTTGTGGTCTTCTCAATTAAAATTGATAGGTTCAAGGATACTGCAAGGAAATTTATAAAGGTATGACTTGGTAAGGACTATACTTATGGATATTGGCATAGAGCTGCTTAGAATCACACAAATAAGAAGCTTATCAAGTTTTTGAGGAAGCTTACTGACAAATTATTAGTCTAGGCTAAAACACATGTGAATGTTCAAGACTTAAAAATGATCCTAACAAACTGAGGGTTTTAGAGGGGAGGGGGGTGGGGGGATAAGTTAGCCCGGTGATGGGTATTAAAGAGGGCACGTACTGAATGGAGCACTGGGTGTTATGTGCAAACAATGAATCATGGAACACTACATCAAAAACTAATGATGTGCTGTATGGTGACTAACATAACATAATAATAATTTTTAAAAAATGATCCTTACAGGGGCACCTGGGTGGCTCAGCTGGTTAAGCATCTGCTCCCTAGCCTACCTAGCATACAAAATTTGCTCAGTCCTTTGGTTCACAAATTTTAGTTGTTTTAAAAGTTTCATTTGAAAATAACATCTAACTATGGCAGACAATGATAATCTATAATCTTACCCATGTCTCACAATCATCATTTCATATGTCTGAATCATTTTTTCAAGAAAAAATTTAACTGGCTGAAGATTATGTACTTTGCAGGCTTCATGAGCACATTCCAAAAATTCCTAAAATAAAAGAAAATGGAATGCATTTTTATAAAATGGTATCATAAATCATCTCATACATATCTTATAGACTTTTCATTTTGAAATAAAAAATCATTATCTTCCTATATTGATAAATTATTTCTTAAAGCTTTATTTTTTTTAGATTTTATTTATTTATTTAAGAGAGAGAGAGCACGAGCAGGGGGAGCATCAGGCAGAGGGAGAAGCAGGCTTCCCGCTGAGCAGGGAGCCCGATGCAGGACTCGATCCCAGGACCTTGGGTTCATGACCTGACCTGAAGGCAGATGCTTAACCAACTGGGCCACCCAGGCATCCCTTAAAGCTTTATTTTTTGTTTTTGTTTCTGTTTTCTTTTTTTAATAAAGATTTTGTTTATTTATTAGAGAGAGAGAGAGAAACAGCATGAGAGGGGAGAGGGTCAGAGGGAGAAGCAGGCTCCCCGCTGAGCCGGGAGCCGGATGTGGGACTCGATCCCAAGACTCCAGGATCATGACCTGAGCCGAAGGCAGTCACTTAACCAACTGAGCCACCTAGGGGCCTAAAGCTTTATTTTTTAAAAGCTTAATTTTTTTAATTAAAAGGAAGAACAAAAAGAATTAAATTACTTTAAAAATATTATTATTCCCTATCACAAATTAATGATCAGAGCACCATAGCACTGGGTGCAGGCTGCGTGGAAACTCCTTTTAATAGTGTTTTCCAGAATTTCACCTTTGGTTAGGATGTGGAAGGACATGCCAAACAATCCCTCACACTGTAGTAACTAAAGAAATGAAGAATCTAAAAAAATAAAAATAAAATAAAATAAAATAAAAAAATAAAAATAAATAAAAAATTTTAAAGATAAAGAAGTTTTTGGATACAAGTATGTCTAAAGGAAATAAATTTCAGAAAGGGATGTGCCTTTCTAGGTGAGCACAAAGCAATGCTAATTTAGCTGCTGGGAGCATTTTCCAGCTACAGACATCAGATGGGCATTGGATTGGGCCTGCCATAGGCAGAGGGACTTTGCTGAAATAAAAAGAAATCATCAGAGAATTTAATGGTCATCTGGGCTTGTGTGGCAGATTTGAATCTGGAGAAGCCTCAAATGCAAATCTGATTCACCCACTGCCTATGATTTTGCTGAATGTGAGGTGAGGCAAGAAATCAAGGACTTAGCTAGAAAGGCACACAGATATCACCTTATTGGGATGCTTATATCCCAAAATGCTGCTAGAGGGATGGCCCTATATTATAGGACAATTCTCACTCTAAAGACGTGAAACCAGAGGTAAACTAAAGTTCAACAATGCTGCCACAAAACTCTCGCTTGGGTCAACTCCCAACTGAATTGATCATCACTCAGTCTAGCTATCTGACAAAGGAAAAACATAGTTTTTCTGTGGGAAAATAATACTTTAGTCTCTACAATTATTTTATACACAATTTTTAACACAAAAACAAACTTCACAAGTCATGATATGAAATAGCTAAAGATCAAGAGAAAAAAACAAACTCCCAGATGACCTAGATGTCATAATTAGCAGAACAATAAAAATAATTTCTATAAATGTTTAAGAGAAAATAGACAATATGACAGAAAACAGATGAAAAGATGAAGAATTCAAGCAAAGAAAAATGTAGTTTTAGTGAAACCAGATTAGATACGCTAAAACTAAAAAAATAAAATATGTGAAATTAATAACTCATTGGATAGGTTTATCAGCAGACTGAACAAAATCAAAGAAAAAAATCATTGATCTTAAAGACAGGCCAATAAAATGTATCCAAACTACAGCACAGAAAATAAAATTAATAAAAACAGAACATAAGAGATGTGTGAGGCAATATAAAATTGATGTGGGAAACAAAGGCAAAAGAAATGTAACTTAAAATCTCCCTACAGGGCGCCTGGGTGGCTCAATCATTAAGCATCTGCCTTCGGCTCAGGTCATGATCCCACGGTCCTGGGTTCGAGGCCCACATCAGGCTCCCTGCTCCGCAGGAAGCCTGCTTCTCCCTTTCCCACTCCCCCTGCTTGTGTTCCCTCTCTCGCTGTGTCTCTCTCTGTCAAATAAATAAATAAATAAATCTTTAAAAAATTTTAAAAATAAATAAATAAAATAAAATCTCCCTCCAGCTTGCAGCCCACTGATACCTGAAACACATAGAGCGTGACCTTCCTCAAGGAGCTTGTGGCTGCCTTAGTGCCTTCATGTTTAAAAGTAACCTTATCTTAGCAGCAGCTACCCCTCAAGGTCCTGAAAGCCTTGCTTCCAGATTCCTTGGAGACTTGCGCTATCCCTAACCCCCACTAATTAAAGTATACAATCAGTCACTCCTCACAATCCCAGTATAGCTCTTTCTGCCTAAGGTCCTGTCCCATGAATAAGGAAGGAGTTAAGGTATAGTCAGAAGAGATAGGAGGTCCCTGAATCCGCAGACTAGGCTCTGAAACTACTCCTGGCAGATGGAGACACTGAGACAGAGCTGAGCAAGAGATAAGGGAACAAAACAAGACGGCACAAGCTTCCCATCAGTTCTCAATAAAAGACTGCACTAAAAGCCCTCAGTGGCAACCCATTCAGGGCCTCTCTCACTCTAGAGAGTTTTTTCTTTCCTTTCTGTTTTCACCTTCACTTAATAAACTTTCACGTCACCCTTTTGGGTCTGCGAGATTCATTCTTCAACTCCATGAGACAAGAACCCTGCAAATTCTGCAACAAAATAATCTAACATACATTTAATTGGAGTCCCAGAGGGACCAGGGAGACAAAATAGGTCAGAAGAAATGTTTTGAGATAATTACTGAGAATTTTCTAAAGACATCAATCCACAGATTCAAGAAGTGCAGCAAATCCAAGCAAGATAAGTACCAAACAAACACCACAAGGCACACAGGCAAAGAAAAATATTAAAAGAGCCAGAGGGAAAACACATGTTAAATTCAGACACACATAAATAAGACAAATACCTGACTTCCAACTGTAACAATGAGAGCCAGAAGTTAATAGAAATAATATCTTTAAAACAATGCAGAAAGAGGGGCAGACCCCTGCCAATCTGGATTTCTATATCTAGTGAAAATAATTCTTAAGAAATTAAGGCTAAATAAAGACATTTCAAACCAACAAAAGCTAAGAGAATTAGTTGCCAGAAGACCCACATGCACACAAGAAATACTAAAGGAAGTTCTTTCTGTTGAAGGAAAAAGATCTCAGATGAAAGCATGTATCTGGCTAGAAAGAATAAAAAACACTAGAAAAAATTAACAGAAAGGACTTTTTTTCAAATGCTAATACCAAAAGCAAAAAATAACACTGTATTGTGGAGTTTATAATATGTAGAAATAAAATACATGATGACAATAGTACAATGGGCAGGGATGAGTGGATAATAAAATAACACCACTTAAAGATTTTATGTTGTTTCTGAAATGATGAAATACAAACTTAAGGTAAATTGTAATAAGTCAAGGATGAATATTATAACCTGTGGAGTGACTACTGAGATGCTAGAAATCCAACAGAGAAGATTAACAGAGTAATAAACACTATCTGAAACCCAAAAGGAGTCAGTAAAGGAAAAATAAAGGAATATTACACATATTAAAAAGCAATATGACATAGTAGGTTTTTTCAAAAGCCCTGGCTCCCCTTGCCTCATCTGCAGGTGCACTGAGTCACTTGGCCACACACCTCACAGCACTGACTCCTAGTAGTAGTTTTCAAACTGGAAGCTGTGGATCCATGCATTGATTGCTATATTCATAGGACAAGAATTCTCCATGACAATGTTAAAAGTTCTGTATTTTCATTCTGATTTTTAAAAATCCTACTAGCATACCCTGAATCATCTTGATAATTACCTGTGGTATAATATAAAAATATATATGGTCTTTATTCCCAGTCCGTGGCACAGGGCCCCTATAACCCTTAAAATTTCCTGAGTGACAAGAATATCTTTGTTATTCTTAATGAGCCCTTGTCAGTCACACCCAAGTTTGTGCTGATGAGGCAACTTAGGGTGGGGACCTTAGATAGCCTCAGGATGAGGCCAGTCACAGGAAAGACCCAGTGTTTAGAGGGTTGGAACTTTCAGCCCTACTTACCAGCCTTTGGTGAATGCACTGGGGTGGGGGAGGGAGGAAAAGGGCAGGAGACTGAGCTCTGTAAAAACTCTTGAACAACAAGATTCAGAGAGCTGGTTTGGTGAGCACATTGAAGTCCAGGGAGAATGACATACCCTGAAGCATGCTGCCACCCACCCATACCTACCTTACCCTATACATCTCCTTCCATTTGGTTCTTCCCAAATTGTATCCTTTATATCTTTTTTTTTTTCTTAAGTAGGATCCACACCCAATGTGGGTCTTGAACCAACAACCCTGAAGTCAAGAGTCTGTATGCTCTACCACTGAGCCAGCCAGGCTACCCCTGCCCCAGCCCCAGGTTGTATCTTTTATAATAAACGTAAGTAAACTGTGTTCCTGAGTTCTGTGAGCTATTCTAATGAATTATCAAAACTGGGTGGGGAGGTTGTGGAAACCCCAGCCAGTCAGAAACACAGGTGGCCCAGGACTTGAGACTGACTGAAGTGAGGGGCAGTCTTGTAGGACTGAGCCTTTAATCTGTGGAGTCTGATAATGACTACCTGAAGTTTGTGTCAGAATTGAGTTGTTGAACATCCAGTTGGTGTCCAGAGAAGAGAACTGGTTGTTGGTTTTGGAAAACACCCTAGAGTCACATTAATCTGATACCGCCATAGGATGTATATTAGCATTTGAGTTTGAAGGTTTAAAATTTTTAAAAAGGCTAAAAAGTAAATGATGCCTTTAAGCCGAGTGATACCTTAATGATATAATAGCTCAAACAAATTGAAATTTTCACAGTAATATCAATAGAGAGATGGGGTGGAAGAATTGAATCATCAAATGGAAAAAGGTAGTTTATACATGCTGAACTCAAGAAGTATTCACTATACATTTCACCATAGAAATTGCCACTATCTACAATAGCCAAATTATGGAATCAACCCAAGTATCCCTTGATAGATGAATGGATAAAGAAGTGGTATATATACACAATGGAATGTTATTCAGCCATAAAAAGGAAGGAAATCTTGGGCGCCTGGGTGGCTCAGTTGGTTAAGCGACTGCCTTCGGCTCAGGTCACGATCCCGGAGTCCCGGGATCTAGTCCCACATCGGGCTCCCTGCTCGGCGGGGAGTCAGCTTCTCCCTCTAACCCTACCCCCTCTTGCGCTCTCTCTCTCACTCTCTCTCTCTCTCAAATAAATAAAATCTTAAAAAAAAAAAAAAAGGAAGGAAATCTTGCCATTTGCAACGACCTAGATGGAGCTAGAGAGTATAATGCTAAGTGAAATCAGTCAGAGAAACACAGATACCATATGTGGAATTTAAGAAACAAAACAAATGAGCAAAGGGAAAAAGAGACAGACAGAGAGAGAGAAACAAACCAAGAAACAGACTCAGACCTATAGAGAACAAACTGATGGTTACCAGAGGGGAGGTGGGTAGGGGAGTGGGTGAAATAGGTGATGGGGATTCAAGAGTATACTCAATCACGATGAGCACTGAGTAGTATATAGAACTGTTGAATCACTGTATTGTATGCCTGAAACTAATATAACACTGTATGTTAAATACCCTGGAATTAAAATTAAAAACTTAATTAAAGGGACGCCTGGGTGGCTCAGTCGGTTAAGCGGCTGCCTTCGGCTCAGGTCATGATCCCAGTGCCCTGGGATCGAGTCCCGCACCAGGCTCCTACCTCAGCAGGGAGCCTGCTTCTCCCTCTGCCTGCAGCTCCCCCTGCTTGTACTCTCGCTCACTCTCTCGCCCACGCTCTCTCTCTCTAACAAATAAATAAATAAAATCTTAAAAAAAACTTAATTCAAAAAATTTTATCTTGATTTTACATTACATAACAGCTATAAACAGCAGACACTTATTCTTATGTGTATATATATGTATATATATGTACATTTTAATGTATAATTTAGATGAAATTGGAAATGCACATGGTTTGTTTCCTCTTAAAAAAAAAGCATATTACTGGGCGCCTGGGTGGCTCAGTTGGTTAAGCGACTGCCTTCAGCTCAGGTCATGATCCCAGGGTCCTGGGATCGAGTCCCGCATCGGGCTCCCTGCTCTGCAGGGAGCCTGCTTCTCCCTCTCCCACTCCCCCTGCTTGTGTTCCCTCTCTCGCTGTGTCTCTCTCTGTCAAATAAATAAATAAAATCTTTAAAAAAAAAAAAAAGCATATTACTTAAATATGAGAAATCCTTATGTGAACTATAGGATGTTTTGCCACTTGCAGTTTACCATCTTTTCTACCTGCTAGAGTACACAATAGAATTACAGTACACATTGAAGCAAATATTAGAAATCACATGATAGGAAATAAAAGTACTCATTCTCTTAGAAAGAACATTATCTTTAATCTGAATCTTGTTAACATTGGTATCCTATAACAGAAGATACCAGAATTTACTCATCCTCATGAACGAAAGTGGCCAAAATAGGGGTTTATCCTCCAAATAGAATAATTTAATGCATTTAAAATGATTGAGTCATCAGATAAATTTATTTGCAGAATAAGTCATTCTCACAGGTTTACTTACATGATAGTCAGCTTCAGGAAGTTTAATACCAGGAAATAGGTCACTAGTTATTCCATTAAATAAGGGTATATCATGTGATAGAAACTTCGGTTCATTTACATCTTTAATTGACCGAAGAAGCTAAAAATCATCCAAAAAGTGCAATATAAGTTACTTGCCCATATTGCCCACCCTGCCCACCACTAAAAGTCAAAGTTCCTCTCACATCTCTCTATGGAATCCCCATACTAAAATGCCAACACTATGCTTATCAAGCCAGAAGGTCCTTGGATTCATATAAAGTATAATGAATAACATAATCCCCAAACTACTATTTCAACCTCACATAAAAAGGTTCAAAACCAACAACTCTCTTATTTGCCTATTTATAGCTCCTTATCAACTTTCCTAAAAAAAAAAAAAAAAAAAAATGTATCTTGTACTGAGGCTTTCATAACGTATATATTTAACACTTACCAGTATATCTTCATTTTCATTTGGAAATTTTAGTTTTAGGTTTCCAGCAGCCACTAAAACTGCTTTTACTGCTCGCATTCCATAGTCATAATGAAATTGTGACGAGAGCTGTTCTGAGCAAAGCCTGTAGGTCATCACTATTTTCACAGACAGAGGTTTCGCATTCAAAAATCCATAGGAGTAGAGGGAGATTTCTGCTATGAGGGCATAGTTTGGAACCATCATAGCCACTGTTCTAAAAAGAACCTGAAGTATATAATGAATGAAATCTATTACTTATATAACGGAAACCATTTTTAAAAGCTGAGTACAAGTATCCCAACAGAATGTGGTGATATTCAAGCTTATTCCCCTAATGCAGCACATTTTCATTAATCCTATAATTTTTTTTCAGTAGCACCATAATGGTTTCATGTACTTTAATATGCATTAGATGCCTAAAAAAGTTTTTAGAGGTTTACCTTGTAGGTAATGGCAAAGGTAAAGGGGAGATTTACAAATATATGTGAGGAAATGATACCATTTTAAGTGGATGGTGCTGTTAGATTTAATTAAATTTACACTCTTGCAAGATATTACCTTAAGATTATCTGGTAATTCAGAACGTCCCGCATAGCCAGGGTTCATGGTAATGGCTACAAAGCAGTTTGGATTGAGCTTAAGCTCTGTCCCTTCAAAAACAAACACTTCCAGCTTCTGTTGAATGGCTCTCTGAATGCAAAGGATCTGTTGAGCTACCACTGACAGCACTTCCAACTCAATCCGATTAAATTCATCAAAGCAAGCCCAAGCACCAGAAGAAGCCAGTCCTTTAAAAAACTAAGAACAAGGAAAAAGGAGGTGAGTTTTCTTACTAAGGGGCATCATTTGTTAAACAAATATTTAATCTTTTAAGTCAAAACTGAAAACCAATAAACCCCCAAGTATAAAAACAATGTCTTTACCCCTAAAACTGAGGTTTAAGCAATGCATAAACATTCAAATAATGTGAATTCGTTTCAGTTTATCCAGTTGGACCTAGCTGTAAGTTTATAACATTCAATATGCAACTTTACCTTTCCCATTGCTAGATAATCTAGCCCATCTGAACAGTTGAACACCACACATTGGACTGCAAGAGCTTTAGCCAAGTCCTTGCTGGTTTCAGTTTTTCCTGTGCCTGCTGGCCCCTCTGGAGCTCCTCCGAGGTTCAAATAGAAGGCACCTATCTGAAGAGAAAAATATATGTGAAAAGAAATCCATGCTTAACTGAAAAAAAAAAAAGAAAGAAAACCTATAATAGACAATTGCTTACAAAATTGACTTATGCTTATTTGTAGCTTCAAAGGAGCAGTAATAGAATTATATCGTTCAGTTAATTTTTAGCATGCACTTTTCCAGCTGCACAAGGAAAAGTGTATTATAATACCTCATGGGTATCCCATTTGCCTTTACAAACAAAGAGAATCTAGCCTTAAGGTATTCACATTGGGTCAGAAAGGTTTGATTAGAGATGGTTGTGGAGACAGTTGTGGAGATCATTAATGACAATCTCCATGGCTGTCTGCCAAGAGCCAACACCTGCAAATGAGTGTTGTAAATGGGGGCCCATCAGTTGGAAGAGAAACAGATGACCTAATACAGAATTTTGCTCAAAATTCACCTGGCTATGGTACTCCACTCATGGTATGTTTTCCATTTTCTCCATTCCTACAACACTGTTCTGCACTTCTCTTACTGGCATGATCACTTTCAACCTTGCATTACACTTAATTTTGTAGACTGTTTTTCCTCTCAATTAGTCTTTAAGTTGCTTGAGAGCAATGTCACCAATTTCTGAATTCTTTCTGGGTCCCCTGAAGGACTAGAACAGTGGCTGGAAATTTTTAGAAGCATATAAATTACAGTCAATTCCAACCATGGAGTTTCTTTCAAGAAAACTGGTATGAGAGTTAAATATGAAACCTAACTCCTTTTAGAAAAAAAATAGGGTTAAGGGACCAAAGTTGTACATATGGTACAGGTAAGGCATACGTGGGAGCTCTCTGTACTTTCTGCTTAAGTGTTCCATGAACCTAAAACTGCTCTTAAAAAAAGTCTATTAAAAAATAATTTAATAAAGGGGAGGAGCAAGATGGCAGAGGAGTAGGAGACCTAAATTTCATCTGGCCCCAGGAATTCAGCTGGATAGGGATCAAACCATTCTGAACACCTACAAACTCAACAGGAGATCGAAGAAAAGAATAGCAACAACTCTGAACGGAAAAGCGACCCCTTTCTGGAAGGTAGGACATGCGGAGAAGTGAATCCGAGGCAATATTCGGGAGGATAGACGGCAGGGGGAGGGGGCCTCCGTTGGCCACTTCTGGCAAGTGATAGAGCAGTGGAGCACAAAATCGGAACTATTAGAAGTCGGCTCTGCCAAGGGATGTCACTCCATTGGCTAAGCAGGGGGTGGAACCCTCGCTGGGACAGTGTGGTCTCAGGACCCTCGGGGTCACAGAAAGACAAGGGATGCCTGAGTGTGGCAGAGCTCCCAGGTATTGGAGCAGGGAAGCCAACTGCAGAGACAGAGCCGAGGAGTGGGCTCTCAGCTCAGGGTTGCCATAAACCATGATCTGCGGCACAGTCAGGCCACTGCTCCTCCAGCAGGGACCCAACGAGCGGCAGATCAGGGGAGACTCCCCTTCCTGCCCCGGGAGGAGCGGCGCAGGAGCGCACCACAGGGATCTGCTGGGTTTGGAGATTCCAAACAGGGTCGTGTGCCAGAGATAGAAATGCTTGGTCACAGGCCGGGTGAGCACAGAGTGCGGCCGGAGACCGGGGAGACGGGAGTGACTGACTGCTTTTCTCTGGGGGCGCACTGAGGAGTGGGGCCCTGAGTTCTCGGCTCCTCCAGGGTGGAGACTGGGAGGCCACCATCTTCACTCTCATCCTCCAAAGCTGCACGGAAAGCTTGCAGGGAACAAAAGCTCCAGAGAGCAAACCCGAGCAGATTACTTAGCCCAGACCCTGCAAGGGCAGGGCAATTCCATCTCTGGCAAAGACATTTGGGAACCACGGCAACAGGCCCCTCCCCCAGAAGATCAGCAAGAACAGCCAGCCAAGACCAAGTTTACCTATCAATGAGAATGGCAGAACGCCAGCGCTAGGGGAATACTGCACACAGAATTCATGGCTTTTTTCCCCATGATTCTTTAGTCTTTCAAAGTTAATTTTTTTAATTTTCTTTTTTTTTCTTTCTATTTTTTTCATTGAATTTTTCTTCTTTCCTTTTTCAACCAACATCTTATCAATTCCTTTTTAAAAATCTTTTTTAATTTTCATTTTAGAGCCATATTCTATCCCTTCATTGTATTTAACCCTATTTTTTGTATATATATGTTTTTCTTTCTTTAAAATTTTGGGATACGGTTTCTTCTAACAGACCAAAATATACCCTAAATATAACGTATGACGTCCTAATCTCCCGCCTGATCACATTCTCTTTTAATTTTTTTCATTCTTTTTTCAACCAACTTCTTACATTAACAATTCCTTTTTTAAGATCTTTTTTAATTTTCATCTTTACATTCATATTCCATCCCTTCATCGTACTTACCCTTATTTTTGTATATATATAAGTTTTTCTTTCTTTAAAATTTTGGGAGGCAATTTCTTCTAACAGACCAAAATACACCCAAAATCTACTGTGCGGCTCTATTCTATTCACCAGCCTGATCATATTCTTTTTTTTTTCTTCCCCCTTTCTTTTCTCCCTGGTTTCAGGTCTCTTCTGATTTGTTTAGTGTATACTTTTCTGGGGTCGTTGTTACCCTTTTAGCATTTTGTTCTCTCATTCATCTGTTCTCCTCTGGACAAAATGACAAGATGGAAAAAGTCACCTCAAAAAAAAGAACAAGAGGCAGTATTGACTGCCAGGGACGTAATCAATATGGACATTAGTAAGATGTTGGAACTAGAGTCCAGAATGACGATTATAAAGATACTAGCTGGGCTTGAAAAAAGCACAGAAAATACTAGAGAATCCCTTTCTGGAGAAATAAAGGAACTAAAATCTAATCAAGTCAAAATCAAAAAGGCTATTAATGAGGTGCAATCAAAAATGGAGGGTCTAAATGCTAGGATAAATAAGGGAGAAGAGAGAATTAGTGCTATAGAACACCAAATGATGGAGAATAAAGAAGCTGAGAAAAAGAGAGATGAACAACTACTGGAACATGAGGGGAGAATTTGAGAGATAAGTGATACCATAAAGCAAACAACATTAGAATAATTGGGATCCCAGAAGAAGAAGAAAGACAGAGAGGGGCTGAAGGTATATTGGAGCAAATTATAGTGAATTTCCCTAATTTGGGGAAGGAAACAGCCATCAAAATCCAGGAGGCACAGAGAACCCCACTCAAAATCATTAAAAATAGGTCAACACTCTGACATCTAATAGTAACACTCACAAGTCTCAGAGACAAAGAGAAAATCCTGAAAGCAGCTCGGGACAAGAGGTCTGTAACCAACAATGGTAGAAACATTAGATTGGCAGCAGACCTATCCACAGAGACCTGGTAGGCCAGGACGGACTGGCATGAAATATTCAGAGCACTAAATGAGAAAAATATGCAGCCAAGAATATCCAGCTAGGCTGTCATTGAAAACAAAAGGAGAGATAAGCTTCCAGGACAAACAAAAACTAAAAGAAATTGTTAACACCAAACCAGCCCTACAAGAGATATTGAAAGGGGTCCTCTAAGCAAAGAGAGAGCCTAAAAGTAACACAGACCAGAAAGGAACAGAGACAATATACGGTAACAGTCACCTTACAGCCAATACAATGGCACTAAATTCATATCTTTGAAGAGTTGCCCTGAATGTAAATGGGCTAAATGCCCCAATCAAAAAACAGGGTATCAGATTGGATAAAAAAAAGAAAAACAAGACCCATTGATATGCTGTCTGCAAGAGACTCATTTTATACCCAAAGACACCTACAGATTTAAAGTGAGGGGCTGGAACACCATTCACCATGCTAATGCACATCAAAAGAAAGCTGGGGTAGAAATCCATGTATCACAAATTAGATTTTAAACCAAAGACTGTAATTAGAGATGAGGAAGGACACTATATCATACTTAAAGGGTCTATCCAACAAGAAGGCCTAACAAATTTAAATATCTATGCCCCTAACATGGGAGCAGCCAATTATATAAGCCAATTAATAACAAAACCAAAGAAATACATCGACAATAATACAATAATAGTGGGGGACTTTAACACCCCCCCTTACTGAAACAGACAGGTCATCTAAGCAAAAGATCAACAAGGAAATAAAGGCTTTATATGACACACTGGACCAGATGGACTTCACAGATATATTCAGAGCATTCCATCCCAAAGCAACAGAATACACATTCTTCTTGCGTGCACATGGAACATAATCCAGAATAGATCACAACCTGGGTCACAAATCAGGTCTCAACCAGTACCAAAAAACTGGGATCATTCCCTGCATATTTTCAGACCACAATGCTTTGAAACTAGAACTCAATCACAAGAGGAAAGTTGGAAAGAACTCAAATACATGGAGGCTAAAGAGCATACTACTAAAGAATGAATGGGTCAACCAGGAAATTAAAGAAGAATTTTAAAAATTCATGAAAACAAATGAAAATGAAAACACAACTGTTCAAAACCTTTGGGATGCAGTAAAAGCAGTCCTAAGAGGAAAGTATATAGCAATACAAGCCTTTCTCAAGAAACAAGAAAGCTCTCAAATACACAATCTAACCCTACACCTAAAGGAGCTGGAGAAAGAACAGCAAATAAAGCCTAAAGCCAGCAGAAGAAGAGAAATAAAAAAGATCAGAACAGAAATCAATGAAATAGAAACCAAAAGAACAGTAGAACAGATCAATGACACTAGGAGCTGTTTCTTTGAAAGAATTAATAAGATTGATAAACCCCTGGCAGACTTATCAAAAAGAAAAGAGAAAGAGCCCAAATAAATAAAATCATGAATGAAAGAGGAGAGATCACAACCAACACCAAAGAAATACAAACAATTATAAGAACATATTATGAGCAACTATATGCCAACTAATTAGACAATCTGGAAGAAATGGATGCATTCCTAGAGATGTATCAACTACCAAAACTGAACCAGGAAGGAACAGAAAACCTAAACAGACCCATGAACAGTAAGGAAATTGAAGCAGTAATCAAAAATCTCCCAACAAACAAGAGCCCAGGACCAGATGGCTTCTCAGGGGAATTCTACCAAACATTTAAAGAAGAATTAATACCTATTCTTCTGAAACTGTTCCAAAAAATAGAAATGGAAGGAAACTTCCAAACTCATTTTATGAGGCCAGCATTGCCTTGATCCCCAAACCAGACAAAGACCCCATCAAAAAGGAGAATTACAGACCAATATCCCTGATCAACATGGATGCAAAAATTCTCACCAAAATACTAGCCAATAGGATCCAACAGCACATTAAAAGGATTATTCACCATGATCAAGTGGGATTTATTCCTGGGCTGCAAGGGTGGTTCAACATCTGCAAATCAACCAATGTGATACAATACATTAATAAAAGAAAGAACAAGAACCTTATGATCCTCTCAATAGGTGCAGAAAAAGTACAGCATCCTTTCTTGATTTAAACTCTTCACAGTGTAGGGACAGAAGGTACATACCTCAATATCATAAAAGCCATCTATGAAAAACCCACAGCGAATATCATACTCAATGGGGAAAAACTGAGAGCTTTTCCCCTAACGTCAGGAACACGGCAAGGATGTCCACTATCACCACTGCTATTCAACATAGTACTAGAAGTCCTAGCCTCGGCAATCAGACAACAAAAAGAAATAAAAGGCATCAGAATCGGTAAAGAAGAAGTCAAACCCTCACTTTTTGCAGATGATACGATACTTTATGTGGAAAACCCAAAAGACTCCACCCAAAAACTGCTAGAACTCATACAGGAATTCAGTAAAGTGGCAGGATACAAAATCAATACACAGAAATCAGTTGCATGAACATGACAGAAGAAAGAGAAATTAAGGAGTCGATCTCATTTACAGTTGCACCCAAAACCATGAGATACCTAGGAATAAATCTAACCAAAGAGGCAAACAATCTGTACTCAGAAAACTATAGAATACTCATGAAAGAAATTGAGGAAGACAAAAAGAAATGGAAAAATATTCCACGCTCATGGATTGGAAGAACAAATATTGTGAGAATGTCTATGCTACCTAGAGCAATCTACACATTTAATACAATCCCTATCAAAATACCATCAACTTTTTTCAAAGAAATGGAACAAATAATCCTAAAATTTGTATGGAACCAGAAAAAACCCTGAAAAGCCTGAGGAATGTTAAAAAAGAAAAGCAAAGCTAGTGGCATCACAATTCCAGACTTCATGCTCTATTACAAAGCTGTAATCATCAAGATAGTAATCATCAAGATAGTAATCATCAAGACAGTATGGTACTGGCACAAAAACAGACACACAGATCAATGGAACAGAATAGAGAGCCCAGAAATGGACCCGCAACTCCATGGTCAACTAATCTTCGAAAAAGCAGGCAAGAATATCCAATGGAAAAAGGACAGTCACTTCAACAAATGGTGTTGGGAAAACTGGACAGCCACATGCAGAAGAATGAAACTGGACCATTTCCTTACACCACACACAAAAATAGACTCAAAATGGATGAAAGACCTAAATGTGAGACAGGAGTCCATCAAAATCCTTGAGGAGAACACAGGCAACAACTCTTCAACCTCAGCTGCAGCAACTTCTTCCTAGAAACATCGCCAAAGGCAAGGGAAGCAGGGCAAAAATGAACTACTGGGACTTCATCAAGATAAAAAGCTTTTGCACAGCAAAGGAAACAGTCAACAAAACCAAAAGACAATCGACAGAATGGGAGAAGATATTTGCAAATGACATATCAGATAAAGGGCTAGTATCCAAAATCTATAAAGAACTTATCAAACTCAACACCCAAAGAACAAATGATCCAATCAAGAAATGGACAGAAGACATGAACAGACATTTCTGCAAAGAAGATAACCAAATGGCCAACAGACACATGAAAAAGTGCTCAACATCGCTCAGCATCAGGGAAATCCAAATCAAAACCTCAATGAGATACCACCTCACACCAGTCAGAATGGCTAAAATTAACAAGTCAGGAAATGACAGATGTTGGCGAGGATGCAGAGAAAGGGGACCCCTCCTACACTGTTGGTGGGAATGCAAGCTGGTGCAGCCACTCTGGAAAACAGTATGGAGGTTCCTCAAAGTGTTGATAATAGAGCTACCCTATGACCCAGGAATTGCGCCACTGGGTATTTACCAAACAGATACAAATGTAGGGATCTGAAGGGGCACATGCATCCCAATGTTTATAGCAGCAATGCCCATAGTAGGCAAACTATGGAAAGAGCCCAGATGTCCATCAACAGATGAATGGATAAAGAAGATGTTGTGTGTGTGTGTGTGTCCTGTATACACACACATACACAAACACATACACACAATGGAGTATTAGGCAGCCATCAAAAAAATGAAATCTTGCCATTTGCAATGACGTGGATGGAACTAGAGGGTATTATGCTAAGCGAAATAAGTCAGTTGAGAAAGATAAATATATAATCCTACTGATATGAAGAATTTGAGAAACAAGACAGAGGATCATAGGGAAAGGGAGGGAAAAATGAAACAGGATGAAACCAGAGAGGGAGACAAACCATAAGAGACTCTTAATCTCAGGAAACAAACTGAGGGTTGCTGGAGTGGAGGGGGGTGGGTGGGAGGGATGGGGTGGCTGGTGATGGACATTGGGAGGGTATGTACTATGGTGAGCACTGTGAATTGTGGAAGACTGATGAATCATAGACCTGTACCTCTGAAACAAATAATACATTATATGTTAATTAAAAAATTTTAAAATAATAATTTAATAAAATACATTTTGATTAACAAATCATATTTTACATTTATTAAAATAAAACAAGTTTATTAAAGGCAGTATCAATATTTTACCCATCTTAAGTTTATAATTGCTATACTATTAGTGCCTATTAACTCGATTGCTGGAAACCTCAGGTTCTCTCAAAATGCTTACAAATGGGTTCCCTTTATTATGGATAATAGAATGTTTTTTCATTGTCTAGTGTTCTAGACAAGTGTTTAATGGGATTCTGATCTTTCAACTCAAAGCTATGAGCTTCCCCAAGTATTCACAGCTTCTGATTTTTCTGAGATCCCAGATAGGACACAGATGCTTGAGATTCATTTACCCAACAAATATTTAGGGACTGTGTACTTGTTCACCCCTAGAGTAGAGAACAAGACAGACATGGTCCCTGCTCTCTGGTAGCTTCCTGAGAAAGTAGAAGGTTTGGTGAAACATTTTATCCTAGATGCACTGGCACCCTTTACTGGCCATTGCATCCAACCCCCCAATTGCTGTATCAGCTACAAATAGCTCAGAACTGTCTTTTTCTCCTGAGAATTGCCCTTTATTAATAGGAGCTACTTTATCCATAAACACCTGAAAGCTTACTCACACGCCTGTTACCCTTAAAACTGTCAGTTAGCTTACCAGCAAAAATGGGTTTATTCAGGAATAGCAGACAAATGCAATTCAGAACATGCAAGCTACTACGAAACCATGGTTGTCTAGAGAACAAAAGAGAGGAATGCTCTTTTATAGAGGAAAGGGCCCGATGGGAGAGGCCGTTATAAACAAGAAGTCCATTGGAGGAAACTGGGAGTTCCAAGTGTAGTAGCTTTTTATTGGCTGAGTTGTGATAGTCTCTTATTAGCTGGGCTCTTTCTGGACAAGAAGAAAGTCCTTATTCCTGTCTGGGAAGTCAAGTGCATGCTTTTTCCTCTTGGTTTTGCACAACAAGTGGCAGTAGAGCTTGAGAACTTCTCCTTCTGGTCTCCGAACTCTATTTTAGTGAGGTTTCCCTTTCTTTATTTTTGTACCCCTAGCCCCAGGGGTGACTGATAGCCAATGACCATAAAGGGATATAAAAGGCCCCTTTGCCTTAAAGTGGGGTACCCCCATGATGCCATTCATGCTCCAAAGCTCCCCCATGAGATCAGGCTAAGGCTATACTTCTGTTGAAATTACATCTTTATTTAGCTTTCCCCCCTATTTTCCTCACTTCCCTCCAGGTTTTTACTGAGGACATCCTCAGTAAATCATCTGCCCAAGAATCCCCATTTTGTCTCTGCTTCTAGAGAACTCAAGGAGACTTTAATTTTACTTACTCAGCACAGATGGATTGGTGTTTCTTGATGCTTCTTCTCAATTCCCAGGTAGGGTTGCCAGATTTAGCAAATAAAAATGCAGAATGCCCAGTTAAATTTGAATTTCAGAGAAACAATGAATAATTTATTAGTATAAGTATGTCCTGTGCAATATTTGGGACATACTTATACTAACAAATTATTCATTGTTTCTCTGAATTTCAAATTTACCTGAGAGTCCCATATTTTATCTGTCAACCTTATTCCTGGGTGGTTTGGGTTTTTTTGTTTTTGTTTGTTTTTTATAGTCATAGCTTTATCTTCCATAGCTTCTCAACAAGCACAGACCTTACACATTTCACACCCCCTACATTTCAGCTTTCTCCCTCCTTTTCAACAGAACTAACTTTGAGTTCTAAGGCTCAGATGGACTTTACTCATCTTCCTGTCATGTCTCCCAGAACCCCACTGCAAAAACTCATACCATTTTCTGAAGCTCCTATTTTCTCTTTAAATCTCTAATACCTTCTTTTTCTAATTATCCCCAATGGGAGTGACTCATGATTTTCAAGCATTAATATCCAAACACTCTTGTATTCTACAAAAGCATCCAGAAGTAAATATTCATTACTATAATTTCATATAAAGGGATTTTGGGATTAGGAAGGGATAGCTCTATTCAACTATTACAGATAAGAGAATAAAATGAGGATAGCCATGTTAAATTTGGATAAGAAAATATGACAACAAACCAAAAAGTAATTTTTAATGTATGAATTAAAATAATTTAAATGCATACCAATGTTCTGTAACACCTGTCAGTTAGAGGTGTAATGACAAGTCGAGGTGAATTACCAAGATATTCATAAGCATATTTTACATTGCAATTAATGATACGAACTCGAGCATTTTCAAATTCCCAATAATATCGAAGCTGAGCAAGCCACTGGAAATCTGTATCATGGGACACACCTAGAAAGAATAAATTAAAACAAGACACATAATCCTGAAATGGAAAAATAATTTGAAAAATAGGTATCCTATCATCTTTTATAACAGCAAATAATTTGTTTTCCAATTTATAAAAAAGATCATGTAAAATAAATTCTGTTGAGAGAGAAAAAGATGTATAGTATAAATCTTTGTTTCTAGAAGCTATTAATATTTTATCTTTAACATTACAGGAAAGAGTCACATACCCATATCAATCATGTCCATGACCACATCTCTGGCATGGACATCAATTGTAACCAAAGCTCCCAGAGTAATCCTGGTCTGCTTAGACAGTTTTCCCCTTACCAGCTCTACAATATCATTTAGTTGATTCTGAAGTTCCTTATAGTACTTCTTTAATGCCTACAAAATAAAAAAGCAATTAAACTAATGGTATATAGTATCTAAAACATGTATTTTATATACTCTTTTACAAGACAATTCTGACTTCATAATATATCTTAATATAGAAATGAATTCTAGAACAGAATGACTTTGTCTAAGCTTCATAAAATACAAGAACAGGTTTCCAAAGAATTGTATAATTTTAATGCTAGGTGTACAAACTGGTGGGAAGACTGCCTTTACAAAGAATAGATAAGCTAACTAAGAAACATAGCAGTAGAAAAGAATGTATATGTAAAAAAAAAGCTTTGGGGCACCTGGATGGCTCAGTTGGTTAAGCATCTGACTCTTGATTTTGGCTCAGGTCATGATCTCAGGGTTGTGAGATCAAGACCCACTTCAGACTCCATGCTGGGCATGGAGCCTGCTTAAGATTCTCCCTCTCCCTCTGCCCCTCCCCTGTGCACGCTATAAATAAATAAATAAATAAATAAATAAATAAATAAATAAATAAATAATAAATGCTTTACCTCTGTCCCACCACTTATAACTTCCTGTGTCTCAGAAGTCCAGAACATTTGAGAAACACAAAGTACAACTTGGCCAGGCCACTCTCGAACCCAATCTTTTCTTGCAGATTCTGGATAAGCCTGAGTAATTAAAATGCGTTTCTAACTTTAAAAGATTATGGAAGGAATAAAAAGCTAAATGTCTAACAATAGGGAAATAACAATATTTGGTACATTCATAGGCTAGAACATCACATAGTCATGAAAACTTTCAGATGACTATTTAAAAGAAAAATTGTTATAAATTATATTTTAAAATTATTTGTTTATTCATAAAAGAGTAGAAAAATGAACATTAATATGTTAACAGTTATCTGGAAGAATTTAATTGTTGATTATTCTCAAAAGTGATTTCTATATGATTTTTATGTTGCTTTGCTATGGGGAGTTGTCAAGTTTTCTATATAGAATACATATTATTTCTATTATAATGAAATATAAGGGTTTTATTAATCTGTAAAAAAAAGTCAGTCTAATAGATTATGTATTGATGCTGATTTAATTGAAAAGGAGACTACACAATCTAGTGGAGGACTGGGTTAGTAGTTAGAACCCTTGTAGGATTTATCTATAGCTTTTCTAAAAACTTATATGACCAGAGTATACAATCTGAACAATTAAATATTTGTTGAATTATACATAATTTAACAATCTGTGCTTTTGAGTTCAAATTATACTCTCATTTCTTTCTAACATTTTTATGTTCAAAATGCATTTAAATGGATTGAGGGTGAAGTTTAACCTTAAAAAAAAAATAACATGCTTCAAGTGATAATAGATTCAAATTATAAACTGAAAAAACTGCAGAACAAAATTTGAAGTTGACACTAATGGGAACTATATTTTTAATACAATAACACCATCTTGGAAAAAATAATGTTGAACGTAAAGATATAAACTTAAATGCATTGTATTAGCAATATTTGGAAATAAAAACAAGTGACAAGTTTCAAAGAAGGATAAGTTTCAAAGAATGTATGAGCCATTGCTAGGTACATAGAAGGTAAATTTCTATACTAATTAAGGAAATACTTTCATGGATAATGTTGATTTTTTTCCTGCATATTTTAATCTGTTGGGGATCATAAATAGAAAAAGAAGAGAAAAGGTCAAGTTTTACCTGCAGGAACATTGAAACTGAATAGAATAGCCACTGCAATAAAATGAGCTTCACCGTGTGAAAGAAAAGGGATACGTCACTCATATAAAGTAAGTTTGCTGGATTTTAAAAGGCTGCAATGCCTTTTAAATGCCTTTTTTTGAGAGGGGAAAGATGGCAGAGGAGTAGGGGGACCCTATTTCAACTGGTCCCGGAATTGAGCTGGATATCTACCAGACTTCTCTGAGCACCCATGAAACCAGCCTGAGATGTAAGAAGATCTGGATCTCTACAAACAGAATATCGCAGGCAGTTGGTTTTGAGGTACGAAGCGGAGAGCTGTGATTCTGCGGGCAGATATCGGAGGATAAACGGCAGCGGGAGGGTGCCTGGACGTGGGGATCCTACACAGCCGGTGAATGACAGCGTCCTGCGCTGTGGACAGGCACAGACTGGCAGACCGGTAGCGTGGGGAAAGGATTTTAGGGCAGCCCCCGGGGTGGAAAACCCGGCGCGCACGCGAACTGCAGCGCCCCCCCCCTCCCCGGCAGAAACCCAGAGCAACAGTCGCGCGCACGGGAACTGCAGCCTCCGAGATGGAAACCCGGTGAGCCGGGGTCGCGCAGGTGAACTGCAACCCCTGGGGTGGAAACCCCAAGTGGTGGAGTTGCGCGCGCGCGTGAGTTGGGAGCGGCTGGCGGTTTTAGAAGCACAAAGGGCAGAGACGTGCCCCGATCTGGAGGCAGGACTGGGAGTGCTGCGGAGGGGCGCACAACCCAGGATGCTGCAGTTTATAGCAGCATGGACAGAAACGGAGGGAGTGTGGCCTGGAGGGCTCACTGAAGAACAGACTGTGGTCTCTGCTCTGAGGCAGAGGGTTGGAAACGGTCTCTTCTGCTCTGACTTGCGGAAGAGACACGGAAAGCTGCCAGGGAAAGGCGCCAGAGAACAAAAGCCCCAAAGACTGATTCCCACTGAGCCCATCCCCCACCACAGGGGGGCAGGGCAAGTCCGCCGAACAGGGTTGCCTGAGTAACAGCGTGGCAGGCCCCTCCCCCAGAAGACAGGCTGGGAAAACAAGAGGCCAGCAACCCCT
>NC_058403.1:189378560-189518527 GCF_002201575.2 Neomonachus schauinslandi | reverse complement strand
AAGTCAATTATCATATGGTTTCACTTATTTGTGGAACATAAGGAATAACATGGAGGACAATAGGAGAAGGAAGGGGAAAATGGGCGGGGAGAATTGGAGGGAGAGATGAAACATGAGAGACTATGGACCTGAGAAACAAACAGGGTTTTAGAGGGGAGGGGGAGGGGGGATTGGTTAGCCCGGTGATGGGTATTAAGGAGGGCACGTACTGCATGGAGCACTGGGTGTTATACAAAAACAATGGATCGTGGATCACTACATCAAAAACTAATGATGTATTGTATGGTGACTAACATAACATAATAAAATTTAAAAAAATTAAAAAAAATGCCTTTTTTTTTAACTATATAACTGTTCCTTTGTGGTTCTAAAGACAAAAATATACTGAATTTTATTATTCAAGATTAAGTTAACTGGATTAGCATAAGCAAGGTACATGTAGTACTTAGGTGTTACATTTCTTTCAAATATTATATACCCTCTTTTAATGTTTGTTCATCTCATTTTGAGTTTCTAAGTAATTGTTGAGGTGTGAACACCAGGAGATCATGCATTTAACATCCCTGTCTGAGGTTCTTTCTGATCCCAGGGGCTGTACACAAAATACCTAGATGCTCTTCCATTTGCTCTTTATCTCGTTAATTCCTACTTTGGGTCTCACTTTCAATTTCACTTCCTGTAAGAGCCTATCACTAGAAAGCCCCCCCCCACCCCATCCTAACTCATCTATACCTTATTCTCATAATACCTTTTGTCCTTTATAGCACTTAATCACATATTATCAGTTCTTACTAATATTATTATCTTAATGTTAGAAACAAAGAGTAAAAAATAATAAATAGTTTAAAATAGTAAGAACTGTAAATGTTAATTTACCAGCACAAATTCAAAACCTCCTAAAAAGAAAGCACTTGTGGAACATAGGGTGTACGTTAAATCTTAGGAAACACACCAGCCTGGCTGCCGCGATCACATCATGAATACTCCGGAGCATTAAATCTTCCACTTGAATGAGCCACTTTTCCACGGCACCTCGCGCTGCAGACGTGGAAATAAGGGCAATCAGCTGCACTCGCTCGCCTTCAGAGCTATACATGGCCTTAATATCCAAATTAGGAAGGAATTCCAACTTAGCAATGCCCTCAAAGCACTTTTTTAAATGAGGCTGAACTCTAAGTGGGTCTTTGGTCTCTGACAAAATCTCCAACATTTCATCATTAGATAAGAAGAAAAAACTAGAGAAAAACATGAAAATACAAATGCTTTAGTTATCCTTCATCATGTTCAGAAAATGCTTTAAGTTATAGCACAATTAATTATCCATCATACCGAGGGAAGAAAAGTCGTTTTTTTTCAAGATATGCATTAAGCCCTTTCATAATTTTCTCCAAAAGTTCGTTGCAGTTCTGCAATTTTTCCAATAAACCTGCTAAAGAAGCAGCAGCAAGAACCTAAAAGATACACATTTGTTCAGGTCAGCACTTATATACCAGATATAATTATAAGTCCTAAATATATGTCTATAGTATATGTCAAAAATGTTGAAATGTCAAAAGGCTGATGAAAATTGTTACAAAATTTTTTGTCATGTAAAACTATTATAATTCAATAAATCAAAAAATATTCTTATCCAAGGATGCAAGTTACAAATGAGAAGTTATAACTGTCATGCACATTTTCATTTCTACTATATTCTTCTGAATGATGTGGGAAAAGTCCTTTCGGTTGGTGTGTGGTTTAATTTTTACATTTACAGCTGTCAACTGTAAATAATCTACAGTATGCGTTGGTGAACTACATCCCATGGGCTAAATCCAACTTGCTGCTAGTGTCTTTTTTTTTTTTTTTCCAGCTTTATAAGGTACAATTGACAAAAAAAAAAAAATTGTATATATTTAACATGTACAACTTGATGTTTTGATATAGGAATGCACTCTGCTGCTGGTTTTTGTATGACCTGTGAGCTAAGAATTATTTTTATACTTTTAAAAGGATGAAAAAATGAAAAGAAAAATCATATTTCATGGTACATGAAAATGTCACTGTCCAGAAAGTTTTATTGTAGCGCAGACACATCCGTGCACTTACATACTGTCTCTAGCTGCTTTCTCCCTACTACAGTGGCAGACTTGTGTAGTTGCAAAAAGACTGTATGTCCCACAAAATCTAAAATATTTACCACCTGGTCCTCTGCAGAAAAAAGCTGCTGACTTCTGACCTGCAAGAAATCATGTTTCACAAAGGTTCTGAGATTACTGTGTAAGGAGGCAAAATCCTTGGAATGCATCCATTTCAGCATACTGTTGACTCCCAATAAGTCCAGCATGGCTAATTTTCATCCAGCATTGGAAGAAATTGTTATTTCTTGTGCTCGCTTCGGCAGCACATATACTAAAATTGGAAGAAATTGTTATTTCTTAAGTTGAATACCAGATAAAAAAGTGGATGTATATCTATGGACTATGAGTACTATGTGTATGAAAAATACATAGTCTGTCTTTCAACATGAGAATCACACTCAACAAGGTGCTATACTCACTAGGGGAGACACATAGCAAGTGAGGCCAACTGAGAACTGCAGATTCTTTGTTCCATTGCTCCCAACCATATAGTCATTGAGTAGAATGTCAGGTCAATCATCTATACTCATTCTCTCTTTCTCTTTCTCTCTCCCCACCCCCCTTCCCCCTCCATCTTATTTTATTTTACAGTTTATTTTACAAGAGAAGCATAGCAGTGAGTGTCTATCGCAGTCAAATGAGTTAAATGTGCATTTGAGGCGGTTGCACTATTAAGAGTTATAAGTAGTGTATCGTATGAATTGAAATGTAAAGTTATTTTAATGCTTGGTGCTTTCTTCTCTTTCTGAACTTTCCAGTTTGTCTACAGGGAGCAGGTTTTGTTTCTGTAATCAGAAAAAAAAAAGAGCCAGATGCTTTCTTTAATAACCACAATGAAAGGTTCCCTTTATTTGTGAGAGACAAAACAAATGCTTCACCTTTGGATCTTTTGCACAGAACTTCATGATCTCTCTCCAATGTCTGTCTACTGTCTGAAACTGACGCCCTTCTTCTGGCATCTGTTGCATGATATCCTCAGAACAAAATATGGGCTCCAGGTACAGCCAGTGAGATTGTACTTTTAACCATTCATCAATCGTTTCTTGTATTCGAATCAAGCGGTCTTCCCAGGCCTTAATGAAAAGCACACTGTACTAAATTCCAGTTATTTTTTTAAAGATTTTATTTATTTATTAGAGAGAGAGAGAGAAAGCAAGAGCAGGGAGAGCAGCAGACTCCCCACTGAGCAAGGAGCCCGATGCGGGACTTGATCCCAGGACTCTGGGATCATGACCTGAGCCGAAGGCAGATGTTTAACTGACTGAGCCACCCAGGCGTCCCCTAAATTCCAGTTATTAAAGAAAAAAAACATAAATTACACCAAGGAGGGACACCTGGGTGGTGGCTCAGTCGGTTAAGCATCTGCCTTCAGCTCATGATCCTGAGATCCTGGGATGGAGTCCCGAGTGGGGCTCCTTGCTCAGTGGGAAGTCTGCTTCTCCCTCTGCCTGCCACTCTCCCTGCTTGTGCTCTCTCTCTCTCCAACAAATAAATAAATAAAATCTTAAAAAAAAATTACAGCAAGGGATATTTATTTAAAATTTACTGTTATTTTTAAATCAAGGCAAAACAGCTCAAGGTCATTTGTGGGTATCGCATCGATTTAGAAAAAACTCTAGAAGTCCCAAGTTTTCCTAAGTCATTGAAACTCACTATAGGAAATGACTAGTTATTTAGACCAATTTCTTAATCTTTAGGGAACCATTCCAAGCCTGAAAAGAATCCAGAAATATCTTGCTGTACACCAGTGGTTATCAACCTAGGGGCTATTTTGCTCTCCACCCCAGGGGACATTTGACAATGTCTGGAGACATTTTCATTTGTCACAACCGAGAGGTGAGGGTGCTACTAATATCTCATGAGTAGAGGCCAGGAACACCACTAAACTTCCTAACATGTACAAGACAGCCCCCACAACAAAGAATTATTGAGCTCAAAATGTCATTAGTACCAGGTTGAGAAATCCTACTCTACATCAACACAACTTGGAGGGGGCAGGGGGAAGGACAAGCAAACAAGTCTCTTTAGTCTCATAGGTTTCCTAGAATTGACAAGACATTTCACTAGCTGAAGACCATTATACAATCTCTTTGGTTCTTAAATATGTGGCCTAAGATCCGGTGTGTCAAGAAATTAGGCCTCCTATTTTTATTGTTTTAAAAGCTGTTAGAGCTTTAAAATTTTTTCTTGTAAATTCTCCCTTGTTAGATAAGAAATTTCTACAAAAGACATAATATCTTATCAGGAGAAGTAGACCAGCCTGATTCATGGGAAAATGTGTAGCATTATGTCCTTTTGGAAGAACAACACTCTGTCTTCTCCAAATATTGAGAGCCAAGGTCTTCCATGAAAGCACTATTTATGTTCAAATGAAAACCAGACTACCTTGGTTTGAATCCCAGTTCTGTCATTTATTACCTGGGTGAATGTGGGTAAATTACCTATCTTCCAATGCCTTGGTTTCCTTATCTCTGAGTACAGATAACATTGCCCATCTTGAACATCTGTTATGGGGGTTAGATGGTTTAATAAATGTAAAGCCCCTAGAGCAGGGGCTGTAAATATCAAGGGAAGCATCCATTTGTTGTCTGTCTTTTCCCCCATTTTATATAGCCCCCAGTTAGAACTTTGATACTAGCCATGAAGCTATTAATTATAATTTGTTTTCTGTATTTACCCATATCAACTATAAGAATATGAAATAATCTAAGTCTCAAATATCATTTGTTTTGATATCAAGTGGACCATAATTCATTAATTATTCTAGAAGACCCTCAAGCTGGTTGTTTACAGATATAGCTAAAATATGGTATGTAGAACTTCATTACAAGTTACAAGAATATAGCATGAAACAGGGTCTAGGCTGCCTAAAGTTAGAATCAATAATACCAACTGTTTTCCTTCCAAGTCTATCACTGTCATTGGGGAAGTTTTTTTTAATAAAACAAATCTGCTCTTTTCAAAATTACTAGAGTTAATGTCTCAGATCTGTTCTATATGGTTCCACACTAATTTTAAATATCTGTGCCTGTATGTCACCAAAGCTATCCAACAAACTGACTTATTTCCACAAGACTATATATGTAGTAAGATTTCAATTTTTATAAATGACCAGAAGCTATCATATTTGGCATACCTTGATCTCTTTTTCAAATGGTTTGATGAAAGGTGAGCCTCTCATTGTCTGAGTTTTTATAATTTGATCATCAAGGAGAGTCTGAATCTCGTCTACTGAAGAAAGAATAGAGACTCCAGTATCACGATACGGACTTATATGAAAAGCAATATCATCCCAGGTTCCCATCATTGTATGCAGGGCTTTCTCTAATGAAAATTCCTAAAAGGGAGAAAAGGAGAAAGAAGGGGCTGGTGAAGAAAGGTCTTATTTATTGTATCGACTTTCCCTGGTGAATCCAGTAAGCATTGGATGCATTACACCGTCATTTTCTTAGCATAAGACACTGTAACTCTCTTTAAGTTAAAAAGGTTTCTCAAACAATTTAAAAATTCCTAAGAATAATAGTGTAGTTTAAAAAAAAATTCACTTGCTAGGAAAACTACTACTGTCAGTATTAAAATAGACACTAGAATAAAATACCTGCTGAACTTTCTGTGAAGTAGCCTTTCTACAAGCTACAGTCTGAAGATACTTTCTGTATATTTCAAGAACACACATCACATGACACACACACATGAAGAAGTCAAAGGAGCCATTTTTAGTTTGGATTTACTACAAGGAAGTAGTATAAAAGTACACACATTGTGGGGGAAAAAAGAGTGGTCTCCTATCGTGTTCCTCCATCTCCTCCCACTACTATCCAGTACTATATACTCAACCCCCCAAAAAACTGTGATCATCTGATTAACAAACCCATCAAATAAAGTATTTCAGTGGATCTTCATATTTACCTTGCTTGCACCTGCACTTATCACTTCAAATTTTTCCAAGTATGGTGTAAGGTTTAATTTTAAAATTTTTCTCAGTGTAGTTCCAGAATCTGGAGTCAAGTCATAGCCTACAATTTCTGATATCTGCTTCCAGTGACGAGTTCTCATTCCTGGATTACACAGGATGGAGACAGTAGGGATATAATCCTAATGGTGAAAATATAAACCATAATGAGTCACTCTTTTGACTGCCACGCACACATAGATTTTATAGATGAAGCCTCAATAGTGTAAAGATTACAGTTCTTGAAATTATTTGACATATTTGATGAGTCCAGTCAAAATCCCAATTAGATTTTAGAGGAGAAAAGAAACTAACAAAATGATTCTAAAGTTCACCTGCACAAATAAACATTTAGAAATAGCCCAGAAAATTTTAAGAGCAAAAAAGAAAGGGGTAAATATTCTATATGATATTAAACTATATGATAAGACTATGCTAATTAAAACTGTGGTATTATTATAGAAACACAAAGTTGTTGTATATATTATATGTAGAAACATATAACATAACATAATATATAGTTACAAATACACACACATACATACATAACATAAATGGGGGAAAAGCCTGCACCAAAATGCCAAAATGTAACTTCTGTTTGGAAGTGAAAATTAACTACCAAATGAAAATACTTAGTTCACCATTCTTGATATTGACATTAGAACATTTTCTTTATTTTTTTAAAGTTTTTTTCATTATTATGTTCAGTTAGCCAAAATATAGTACATCATTAGTTTTTGATGTAGTGTTCAATGATGCATTAATTGCATATAACACCCAGTGCTCAACACAACACGTGCCTTCCTTAATTTTCTTTAAAATCAAGAACAAGATAAGCACACCTATTATTACCACTTCTAATGAACACTGTATTGAGTGTCCCAGCCAGTGAAGTAATATAAACAAATAAAAGATTGGGGAATAGAAATTTAAAGAACAAAACTACCCAAAGAAAACCAAAACATGAATTCAAAAAGATATATGCATGCTATGTTTACTGCAGTATTATTTATAATACCCAAGACATGGAAGCAACCTAAGTGTCCATCAATAGATGAATGGAAGAGGATGTGATATATATACAATGGAATATTACTCAGCCACAAAAAAAGAATGAGATGAAGGCACCTGGGTGGCTCAGTCAGTTAAGCCTCCAACTCTTGATTTGGGCTCAGGTCATGATCTCAGTCTTGTGAGATAGAGCCCCAAGGGACACTTTGCACTGGGCATGGAGCATGTCTAGGGTTCTCTCTCTCTTCCTCTCCCTCTGCCCCTCCCCCCACACACATGCACGTATGCATGCTCTCTAAAAAAAAAAGAATGAGATCATACCATTTGCAACATGGATGGACCTAGGGGGTATAATGGAGAAAAAAAAGGACATTGTTCACAGATTATTGTCTATGTACAATGACTACATATTAAATTAATATAAAGAAAATTAAAAGAATTACTATATATAAGCCACAGATAGCATAATTAACAAAAAGATCAATTTATGATAGCAACAATAAAATAAAGTACCTAGGGATAAATTTTGTTTAATTTTTTAAAGTTTATTAATATCTTTTTTAGTAATCTCTACACCTAACTTGGGGCTCAAACCCAAACCCTAAGATCAAGAGTCACATGTTCTTCCAACTGAGCCAGCCAGGTGCCCATACCTAGGGATAAATTAAGTGAAAGCTGTGCAAAGCTATTTTGGAGAAACCATATAACTTTATTAAAAGATGTTAAAGAAAATCTAAATACCATGCACTGATAGATTCATTATCATATAACTGACAAAGGATTATTACCCAGAATATATTATAAAAAATTTCATAAATTAACAATAAAAACAACAGAAACAACCACTGAAACAAAAATGACAAAAGAGTCAAAGGGCCTAAATAGGCATTTCACAGAAGAAGAAATATGAAATGTAAGTACTTTGAGGGATCTTTGTTCATAAGACCATAAGTAGGAAAATCAATGAATTAGGTAAGTAAGCAATAATATATAGCAGTGAAAATGAAGGACTACAGTCATTCCCAAGACATGGATGAGTTTTAGAAACATAAGGCTGAGTGAAAAAAAATCAAGTCACGTAAGACTAAAAATGGATGATATATTTTTATAAATTGTTACATACAAATGTGAACAAACAAAAAAAAGAATTACAAACAATTTATGACACACTTATCTTCAAGGGGGATTAAGGGGCTTAAAATAGGGAAGGATTACATAGAGAGAAGCAAGAGTATTGATAATTTTTTAATTTTAAAGAATAGGTAAGAGTTCATGCATGTTCATTTTCTTCATAGCTTACATGTACGTTACATATAGTCTTCAAGTATTCGATAATAAAAATGTGTTAACAGAGGGCGCCTGGGTGGCTCAGTTGGTTAAGCGACTGCCTTCGGCTCAGGTCATGATCCTGGAGTCCCGGGATCGAGTCCCACATCGGGCTCCCTGCTCAGCGGGGGGTCTGCTTCTCCCTCTGACCCTCCTCCCTCTCATGCTCTCTGTCTCTCATTCTCTCTGTCTCAAATAAATAAATAAAATCTTTAAAAAAAAAAATGTGTTAACAGAGAGAGATAGAGAAAGAACACTTATCTCTTCCTGTTCCCAATCCAATTCAAAGCCCAACAAAATCATATTTATACTTCTGGTCACCTCCTTAGTAAAGCTTTATCTGTTTTCCAAATGACAAAATTAATTGCTCTATGCCCTTTTCTTTCAGAGGATACTGCTATCTTCTACCTATGAATTTCTTCATTCTGCCTTTTATTACCAGTTGTTTACAGCCATTTCTCTTGCTACATTGTGTTCTGAGGGGCAAAAGTCTTTGTGTGACCTGGACAAGAAAAATATTGAACTAGAAGACTCTAATGTCAATATCCAAGCCACTAATTACGTGAAAAATTTTCTTAAAAAGACATTTAGATTGGAAAGGAAAACATAAAACTATCTCTATTTACAGGTTACATGATCTCATATATAGAAAATTCTAAGGAATTCAATTATTTTTTAATATTTTTTAAGTAATCTATACACCCAACATGGGGCTCAAACCCTGATATCAAGAGTTGCAGGCTCCACCACTTGAGCCAGTCAGGTGCCCCACTAAGGAATTCATTTAAAAACCATTAAAACTGATCATCATCATTAGCCATCAGGGAAATTCAAATCAAAACCATATTGAGATATCACCTTACACCAGTCAGAATGGCAAAAATTGACAAGACAAGAAACAACAAATGTTGGAGAGGTTGTGGAGAAAGGGGAACCCTCTTACACTGTTGGTGGGAATGCAAGTTGGTATAGCCACTTTGGAAAACAGTGTGGAGGTGCCTCAAAAAATTAAAAATAGAGCTACCCTATGACCCAGCAATTGCACTACTGGGGTATTTACCCCAAAGACACAGATGTAATGAAGAGCCATATGCACCCCAATGTTCATAGCAGCAATGTCCACAATAGCCAAACTGTGGAAAGAGCCGAGATGCCCTTCAACAGATGAATGGATAAAGAAGATGGGGTCCATATATACAATGGAATACTAACTCAGCCATCCGAAAGGATGAATACCCAACTTTTACATCAACATGGATGGGACTGGAGGAGATTATGGTAAGTGAAATAAGTCAAGCAGAGAAAGTCAATTATCATATGGTTTCACTTATTTGTGGAACATAAGGAATAGCATGGAGGACATTAGGAGAAGGAAGGGAAAAATGAAGGGGGGTAGAATCAGAGGGAGAGATGAACCATGAGAGACTATGGACTCTGAGAAACAAACTGAGGGTTTTAGAGGGGAAGGGGGTGGGGGGATGGGTTAGCCCAGTGATGGGTATTAAGGAGGGCACGTACTGCACAGAGCACTGGATGTTGCATGAAAACAATGAATCGTGGATCATTATATCGAAAACTGGTGATGTATTGTATGGTGACTAACATAACATAATAAAATTAAATTTTAAAAAAAAACTTGGGGGAAAAAGGAAAAAAATGGTAGCTGGTGTGTCCTTTCAATGTCATCTCAGGTATAGGGCCACCTAAGGAAAATGTAACTATTTAAAGACTGTATTTTATTCAACTCACTGTTTATTACTCAATGTCCCAGACTTTGTAAAATTACAACTTGTAGATTTTTGTCCAGTAGAGATGCAAGTAATTTCTGTTAAATACAAAAGGTAACTCCAAATGTTATACTTTGTTCTGTGTGACATTAACCAGTTTTAGATCAATACTAGCAATCTTTTTCTAATATTCCTTTATTAAATTGCCCATAAATACTCAGCTCCTCAACTGCTCTTTGAACCAGACTTACCACCTAACTGGTTCTCTCATTAATTAATAAATAGAATAAAATATTTGATACATGTTTATTTTTATATTTGTATGATCATGTTTCCATTTTTTATAAATAATAATTTAATAAAGTAAATTTTTTTTACTTTATTTAAAATTTACCTTTTTTTAAATCAGAGGATCATAGATTATCCAACTTTCCATTTTGATTAGTAAGGACTTTACTAATCAAAGTAAGGCTCAGCAGGGAGTCCACTTCTCTCTCTCCCTCTGCCACTCTCCCCACCCCCCAGCTCATGCACACTCTCTCTCAAATAAATAAAATCTTTTTAAAAAAAGAAATAAAATATGGGGTGCCTGGGTGGCTCAGTCGGTTAAGCATCTGCCTTCGGCTCAGGTCATGATCCCAGGATCCTGGGATCAAGTCCCTCATTGGGCTCCCTGCTCAGTGGGAAGTCTGCTTCTCCCCCTCCTTCCCACTTGTGCTCTCTCTCGCTATCTCTGTCTCTCTCAAAAAAATAAATAAAATATTTAAAAAAGAGAAATAAAATTGAGAAAATAAAACTTCCCATTTGTTTCATAAGGTCAATATAATCCTGATACCAAAACCTGACACAGACATTACAAGAAAATTAAGATCAACATCCCTCCCTCCTCAAGAATCCTCAATAAAATGTTAGCAAATAATAAACTATGAAAGTACTAGAAGGAAACAGAGGGTTACAGGAGGGAGGGGGATGGAAGAATGGGGTAACCTGGTGATGGGTATTAAGGAGGGCACATGTTGTGATGAGCATTGGGTGTTATATGCAACTAATGAACAGTACATCAAAAACTAATGATGTACTATATGTTGGCTAATTGAACTTAATAAAAAAAAAAAACTATTCTGGAATGTTATTTACTCTAGTTTTGGACTTTGACGTAAATGAGCCATAAATTGAAGCCCCAATCTGGAGTAAATAGATTACCATGGCCCCGAGGCCCAAAGGTCACTATAAAGGCAGCAGTCCAAAAAAGAATGCTCAATAAAGGCTCTTTGTCAAAGAGGAAAAACAAAAAAACAACATTATCTTGGCATGAGGAAAGCATTTCTAGCTATAATTTAAAATTCAGTAGACAAAGGAAAAGAACGGGGGCACCTGGCTGGCTCAGTTGGTGGGGCATGAGACTCTTGATCCCAGGGTGGTGAGTTCGAGCCCTATGTTGGGCATAGGGATTACTTAATCTAAAAAAAAGCTAAAGAATGATAATTACAGGGCGCCTGGGTGGCTCAGTTGGTTAAGCGACTGCCTTCGGCTCAGGTCATGATCCTGGAGTCCCTGGATCGAGTCCCACATCGGGCTCCCTGCTCGGCAGGGAGTCTGCTTCTCCCTCTGACCCTCCCCCCTCTCATGTGCTCTCTTTCTCTCTCAAATAAATAAATAAATAATCTTAAAAAAAATGATAACTACATAAAAATAAAAAACCTTCCTTTTCCATTTACTTTGGAACAATCTAAATTCAAATAAAAACATAAAGAGGCTTTTGCAAGGAGGTGCCTGGGTGGCTCAGTTGGTTAAGCAACCAACTCTTGGTTTTGGCTCAGGTCATGATTTCTGGGTTGTGAGATCCAGCCCTGAGTAGGGCTCTGCGCTCAGAAGGGACTCTACATGAGATTCTCTCTCTCCCTCTTCCGCCTTTGTCCCTCCCTCTCTGCCCCTCTCCTTGCTCATGCTTTCTCTCTCTCTCTCAAATAAATAAATAAATAAATAAATAAATAAATAAAATCTTTAAAGAAAAAGGCTTCTGTAAGGCAAGAGCCATGATAAAGTCAAAAAACAAATAACAAATATTTGCAAAATACATCCTAGACAAAGCCTAGTCTCTCTAATATATACGTATTATATATACTTATAATGTCCTGGGAAATGAATATGTCCTAGAAATATTAATATAATTAATATTAATATAGAAATATAAATAAGATTAATATATATTATGTCCTAGAAATCAGTAAGAAAAAGATCAATAATTCAATAGATAAACAATGATAAGACCAAACAGTTCACAAAGAAATACAAAACATTCTTAAATATATACAAATATGCTTAACATTTTATGAAATAAGAGAAATGAAAATTCTCTTAGCAGATTAGCAAAAACCCAAGTTTAAGGATATTCTCTTGTTGAGGGTGGTGAGACTTTAAATAGGCATAGCCCCTAGGTAAGGTAATTTGACTATAGATTTTAACCTGGCATTTACTGTTCTGGAATTTACCCTGAAGTCACACCTTCACACATACATGAAATCTAACACCAATATATAACATTATACAGGTACAAAAAAAGGAGAAAAAAAAGTTTATATTCGATGAGAAAAGTCTCCAAGATAAAGTAATCAAAGCAAAGGGGGGGAAATAATACATATAGTATGCTATATTTTATGTAGAAAGATGTCAGAATAAGAATATATATTCACATTGTTATATGTGTAACAAAACTCTGGAAGTATACACATGAAAGTCCTAACATTGATAACGTGAGTTATATGGGTGAGAACCATGGGAAGGAGACTTTCCAGATACATCTTTTTTTTTTTTTAAGTAGGCTCCACGCCCAACATGGAGCCCAACGCGGAGCTTGAACTCACAACCCTGAGACCAAGCCCTGAACTGAGATCAAGAGTTAGACGCTTAACCGACTGAGCCACTCAGGCACCCCTCAGATATATCTTTTTAAATTTTTTAAGCCACACAACTATATTCAATATTGAAAATGATTTTAAGTGGTTTCTTTGAAAAAATTTCAGGCAGCTCATGGAATCTCTAAGAGTGCTCGGCCCAGACAGGAACAGTGCTCCAAATGCTATCCAAGTTTGCGCTCTGAGTATGCTGACAGTGGAAACTTGGCACTGCCCCTGGGACCACTGCAACTGCTGCCTAGGGATGCTGGAGGCCTTATGCACGGTCACAAAAACACTTATTATCCTCTTGTAAAGATGACTGAAGCCCGTGAGGCTAACTAGCTTGCCCAAGGTATGCCATGGCCAAGCACAGAATTGTGATACAAACCTAAGTGGCGTGACTTTACAGCTTTCCCAACTAACTGATACCCTGTGTTGTTGCGCTTGGATAGGCTGATGGGTCTGCCCTGGTCATTTTTTACCCTCTTTATATGGTTGTCGCTGGTCATTCTAGGCTTTGCTATCTGCCATCCATTGTTCTACAAAGGGATTGATTTCAGTGACTTTATCAGCAAAGGATGAAGCATGGATTTAGTAATAGATCAAGTTTTCCAGCTTTAGCTTTGGTTTTGCTTCCAAATCTTTCTATTTCGCTTCATTAGCACTGGATGATGTGAATAGCTCCTACCAGGGCTTTCTAAAATGTCATTAGATGTGTTCATACCTTAAAAACTTTTATCTGCTCCATTACTGTGGAGCACATAGTAATAGTAGGATTCTCTTTTGGTTCTTCTTCAAGTCTCTCTTCTCCCAGAGATCGCCTTTTTGCTGCCTTTCTTTTTTCTTGTAATTCCTTCTTTTGCTTCATTTGGAAAAATTTCAGGGTCTTAAAAATTTCTCGGGAAAATTCATCCACATCAGCTTCCATACTTTCCCCGTTAAGGTCCAAAAACCCTCCATCCATCCACCTGAATTGAAGACAAAATATTAAACTCAGAAACTTCTGGAATGCAAAGAGGGACTTGGAGATTCTTCAGGCTAACCTCCTCATTTTAATAGAGAAACAACTGTGGGCCAGAGCAGTTAACAGTTTTTCTTAATCACACGGGTAGAGTCGATGGTAGAGACATAAGATTAACACCATCATCTCAACCATGCTGCATGTGCTAAAATATGTATCAGACTGTAAATGGCTGACTAAGAGTAGCCAAATGAAATGCAGATTTGACTCCAAAAAATATTAGTCAACTTCATTAATTGCATAAAGAGGTGAAACAGCTCTGGAAAACCCAAGTGAGACTTCAGTATCATATTGGTAAGGTCAGGCTACCTTAGCACCAGTTGGCATTTCTCCTGTATGACACTTGGTTCTCTTTCAAATGGATGAATATGTCCTACTTTTAAACACTTAGCCAACAACAGTATAAAAAATCACTATACATCTACAAATCCTTTTACATCATTTGCTTAATTTTTATTACATTACCAGAAATTACCGTTTTTCTGTTCGTTGCCACCTCAGAACAAGATTGAAAAACTTCTGATAGGGCTCAATGTTCACTTTTAATTTATCCAGCTCAGGATATTTTGTCAATTCCCATTTGAAAAGTTCCTCTTCTTTATTAATAAACTGAGCTGCTTCCTCAGATTCCTGAATACGTTTTTGTAATTGCCTTACATCTGTCACATACTGAAAGCAAATAATTTTTTATCTCAACAAATATCCAAGTAATGTTATAAGACTATATGACACTGCATAGGCTGTGTCCTTGCATTTACATTGCAACTTTATTTTTTTTAAGATTTTATTTATTTGAGAGAGAGACAGAGAAAGCACACGCACACGAGCAGAGGAGAGGGGCAGAGGAGAAGCAGACTCCCTGCTGAAGAGGGAGCCAGATTCGGGACTCGATCCCAGGACCCCGGGATCATGACCTGAGCCAAAGGCAGATGCTTAACTGACTGAGCCACCCAGGCACTGACACTGCAACTTTAAATATCAACTTTACAACACTACTATGATATAGAGCAAAAGATATGGTTCCATCTATTTTACAGATAGAAAGCTAAGTCACAAGAAAGATCACATACATAGTACCAGTTCCAGGCCTAAGAGTCAGACCCCTCTTTGCCATAGTAAGCATATGTTTTTCTGTATTTTTAAATGTATGCAAACATGTCTCATATTAATCTACAGGCCTGTCATAGTTATGCTCTTCTGTGTTTATCATACCTGTTGCATGCGGTCCAATTCTGCAAATTCTGTAAACTCTTCCATGCAACGTGATTCCTTTTCTATTTCCAAAATCAGTTTCTCTCTCTTGGCAATTAGCTCATTTTCTTTTTTATGTTTAGCACTCTCAATGAGCTTTTTAAGAGACAATTTGATCAGGTTAATTATTTTGTTACAAAGGAAACCTATCAAGTCAGAAATCTGAATGCTTTGTATGGTAATAAAAAACACCACAGAAGTAAAAATGAGTACAAAAGTGAAACACTAATAAAAAAATGCAAAGAATAATAAACCACCCAGAAAGATTTTCCTAGCTCTCTGAAGTGACTGTAATGATTCTTATGTATTATTAACAGATGCTGGGTAACAGTAGAAGCTACCACTTATTGAGCACGTGCCATGTGTCAGGAACTACCCAATACCTTACCTACATTAGCACAGTTATTATTATTATTCTCAGTTCAGAGATGAAGAAATTTAGGCTTACAGAAATCAAGAGGCATGTCCAATGTCACAAAGTCATAAAAGACATAATCTGCACTAGAACTTTGGTTTATCTGACTTATTTGCTTTTTCATTACTATACCATCTCACTTCCCACTTTAGGAGAAGTTGGTTTACACTAGAACTGTTCCAAAATCTAAAGTATATTCAATCTGATATAAAATTCTGAATCTGCTACTTCTTTTCTCTCTCATCCTGGGCCAGTTACTTAACTTCTCTGAGACTCACTTTTCTCATCTATGAAATGGGGGAAATAGGAGGACCTGGGATTTCTGCAGGTACTAAATGAATTACTAAATGCAAAGCACTTAAGGCAGTGCTTACTATTATTACCAGTCTATAATAGTTCTGACCTCTTTAATGTCAGTCCCACTTCTTACCAGATCCTGTATTAAGCCTAACAGCCTGTTCTTAACCTGCAGGGCCATAAATGTTTCTAGCCCCAAACTCATATTGACACATAAAGTTAGTTTTTAAAGGTAGATCAAATAAATGTGCTTAAAATGTCAGAATACAAAAATATATACTGAAAAAGATATTTACCACATCATTTTCATCAAAGATGGGATTAATTTTCCTAGGCCACATAAGGATAGCTGAATTTAAAGCTAAGTCTTCTTGAGAAAATAGGAAAACATCTAAAAAGTAACTCATTCGGCGTTTGGATTCCTACAAAAGAAACTCCAGATATAATACACCATGTAGAAAAACTAAGGCATTATGGAAAAAAGAACCACCAACAATTTCTAATACTCTAAACAAGGTTTTGGAAACATGTCATGTTTATGAAGACAGAACCAAAACTCTCACTATTTGTAATTTATATGATGGTATATGTAGACATCCCAAAAAAATCTTCAGATAAACTATTAAAATGAAGAGAAATAAAAAATATATAACATTTTTTTAAGAATTATGTATTTATTTGAGAGAGAGAGCACACACACACACGAGGGGCAGAGGGGGGAGTGGGAGAGGGACAGAAATTCTCAAGCAGACTCCCTGCTGAGCACAGAGCTTGACCATGCAGGGCTTGATCCCAGGAGATCATGACCTGAGCCAAAATCAAGAGTCGGCCACTTAACTGACTGAGCCACCCAAGCACTCCAATATACAACATTTTTAAAGGTAAGGTTTTTAAAGAAAAAAGAAATTTCAAGAATTAAGAAAAAATTCAGTGATCAATATGAATTTATATATAACAATAAATTTTATATTATAGCACAAAGTATAAAATAAATATCCATAAGTCCATAGTGATATAAATAAGTCATTGAATAAATTAATAAGGGAAGAAGGAGACAAATCTCCCATGCAGAAGAATTCCAAATAAATTATGTAGCTACTTTACTCCAGGAGAGTGTTAACTCCCCAGTTCTGAAGTGTGGGCTGCAAATAGTGACTTCCTTTCAGAGAGGACATATGGGAAGGGAGAGAAAAGAGTGGAGAGACCTGGGCGCCTGGGTGGCTCAGTTGGTTAAGCGACTGCCTTCAGCTCAGGTCATGATCCTGGAGTCCTGGGATCGAGTCCCACATTGGGCTCCCTGCTCAGCAGGGAGTCTGCTTCTCCCTCTGACCCTCCCCCGTCTCATGCTCTATCTCATTCTCTCTCTCAAATAAATAAATAAAATCTTTAAAAAAAAAAAAAAAAGAGTGGAGGGACCTGATAAACACTACTTCAGACTGGAGATCAAGGTCAACATCAATAGTGGTAAGTCATGGTGATAATATGTACCCCTGATATGATGTGATGAAAATGGCATTTGCCTTTGTGATCTGATCCTCCTTCAGAAAACCCACTACCTCAATCTAATCATTAGAAAAACATCAGATGGGGCGCCTGGGTGGCTCAGTTGGTTAAGCGACTGCCTTCGGCTCAGGTCATGATCCTGGAGTCCCTGGATCGAGTCCCGTGTCGGGCTCCCTGCTCGGCAGGGAGTCTGCTTCTTCCTCTGACCCTCCCCCCTCTCATGTGCTCTCTCTCATTCTCTCTCTCAAATAAATAAATAAAATCTTTAAAAAAGAAAAACATCAGATGAATTCCAAAATGGGGCTACCCTCTGATATACCTGACCCATACTTCTCAACACTATGAAGGTCATTAAAAACAAAACTAAAGAGGGGGAGCCTGGCTGGCTCAGTTGGTAGAGCATTTAACACTTGATCGCAGGATTGTGAGTTCAAGTCCCATGTTGGGTGTGGAGTCTACTTAAAAAAAAAAAAAAACAGGGATTCTAGAAAGATGGCAGAGGAGTAGGGGACCCTATTTCAACTGGTCCCGGAATTGAGCTGGATATCTACCAGACCACTCTGAGCACCCACAAAACCAGCCTGAGATGTAAGAAGATCTGGATCTGTACAAACAGAATATCACAGGTGGTTGGTTTTGAGGTACGAAGCAGGGAGCCGTGATTCCGCGGGCAGATATCAGAGGATAAACGGCAGCGGGATGGTGCCTGGCCATGGGGATCCTACACCGCTGGTGAGTGACAGCCTCGCCTGCTGCGGAGGGGGCACAGACTCGCAGACTGATAGCAGCAGGGAAAGGACTTTAGGGCAGCCCCCAGGGCGGAAACCCGGAGCTGTGGGGTCGCGCGTGCAAACTGGGAGCAGCTGGCGGTTTTAGAAGCACAAAGGGCAGAGATGGCCCCAACCTGGAGGCAGAACTGGGGGCGCTGCGGAGGGGCGCACAACCCAGGACACTGCAGGACAGAAAGGGAGACAGTGTGGCCTGGAGAGCTCACTGAAGAACAGACTGCGGTCTCTCTGCTCTGAGGCAGAGGGTTGGAAACAGTCTCTTCAGCTCTGACTTGCGAAAGAGACGCGGAAAGCCGCCAGGGAAAGGTGCCAGAGAAAAAAGCCCCCAAAACTGATTCCCGCTGAGCCCATTCCCCGCCACAGGGGGGCAGGGCAAGTCCGCCGAACAGGGTTGCCTGAGTAACAGCGCGGCAGGACCCTCCCCCAGAAGACAGGCTGGGAAAACAAGAGGCCAGCAACCCCTAAGGTCCCAAGAAAACAGGTGCATCTTGCTTGGGTTCTGGTCAATAATTTGGACTCTATACATTCCCTCAAACACCCATCAACAGAATGACTAGGAGGAGGAGCCCCCAAAACAGAAAAGACTCAGAGATTATGACTTATGCTGCAGATTTACAAATGGATGCAGATATAACCAAGATGTCAGAGATGGAATTCAGGCTAGCAATTGTGAAGACAATGGCTAGCATGGAGAAATCAATTAATGGCAACATAGGGTCTTTAAGGGCAGAAATAAAAGGTGAATTGGCAGAACTTAAAAATGCTATCAATGAGATCCAATCCAATCTAGATAATCTAACAGCTAGGGTAACTGAGACAGAAGAGAGAATAAGCGACCTGGAAGACAATATAATAGATAAAAAGGGAAAAGAGGAGGCCAGGGAAAAACAACTCAGAATCCATGGATCAGAGAAATAAGTGACACCATGAGGCGTTCCAATGTCAGAATAATTGGAATCCCGGAGGAAGTGGAGAGAGAGAGAGGACTAGAAGATGTACTTGAGCAAATCATAGCTGAGAACTTCCCTAATCATGGGGAATGAAACAAACATTCGAGTCCTAGAGGCAGAGAGGACCCCTCCTAAGATCAAGGAAAACAGGCCAACACCCTGGCATGTAATAGTAAAACGTGCAAATCTTAGAACCAAGGAAACCATCTTAAGGGCAGTTAGGGGGAAGAGATTCCTTACGTACAGAGGGAGGAACATCAGAATAACATCAGACCTATCCACAGAGACCTGGCTAGCCAGAAAAGCCTGGCAAGACATTTCAGGGTACTAAATGAGAAGAACATGCAGCCAAGAATACTTTATCCAGCAAGGCTATCTTTTAGAATGGATGGAGAGATGCAGAGCTTCCACGACTGGCAGAAACTGAAAGAATATGTGACCACTAAGCCGGCCCTGCAAGAAATATTAAGGGGGGGTTCTATAAAAGGAGAAAGACCGCAAGAGTGATATACAATAGAAATTTACAGGGACAATCTATGAAAACAACGTCTTCACAGGCAACATGATGACAATTCATATCTTTCAATAATCACTCTCAATGTGAACAGCCTAAATGCTCCCATAAAACGGCACAGGGTTGCAGATTGCATAAAAAGACAAGACCCATCCATATGCTGCCTACAAGAGACTCATTTTGAACCTAAAGATACATCCAGACTGAAAGTGAAGGGATGGAGATCCATCTTCCATGCCAGCAGACCTCAAAAGAAAGCTGGGATAGCAATTCTTGTATCAGACAAATTAGATTTTAAAGTCTGTAATAAGAGACACAGAAGGACACTCTATCATTCTTAAAGGGTCTATCCAACAAGAAGACCTAACAATTGTAAATATCTACGCCCCCAACATGGGAGCAGCCATCTACATAAGCCAACTATTAACCAAAATAGTCATATTGATAACAATACGTTAATTGTAGGAGACCTCAATACTCCACTCTCAGCAATGGACAGATCATCTAAGCAGAAAATCAACAAGGAAACAAGAGCTTTGAATGATACACTGGACCTCATAGATATTTACAGAACATTCCACCCTAAAACAACAGAATACTCATTCTTCTCGAGTGCACATGGAACTTTCTCCAGAATAGACCACACACTGGGTCACAAATCAGGTCTCAACCAATACCAAAAGATTGAGATTATTCCCAGGATATTCTGTGGCCACAATGCTTTAAAACTGGAACTCATCACAAGAAAAAATTTGGCAGAAATTCAAACACTTGGAAGCTAAAGACCACTCTTCTCAAGAATGTTTGGGTCAACCAAGAAATCAAAGAAGAACTTAAACAATTCATGGAAATCAATGAGAACGAAAACACATCTGTCCAAAACCTATGGGATACTGCAAAAGTTAGTCCTAAGGGGGAAATACATAGGCATCCAAGCCTCACTCAAAAAAATAGAAAAATCCCGAATTCACCAACTAACTCTACACCTTAAAGAACTAGAGAAAAAACAATAAACGATGCCTAAGCCACGCATTAGAAGAGAAATAATTAAAATTAGAGCAGAAATCAATGAATTAGAAACCAGAAACGCAGTAGATCAGATCAACAAAACTAGAAGTTGGTTCTTTGAAAGAATTAATAAGATCAATAAACCACTGGCCAGACTTCTCCAAAAGAAAAGAGAAAGGACCCAAATTAATAAAATTATGAATGAAAGGAGAGAGATTACGACTAACATCAAGGACATAGGAACAATTATTAGAAATTATTATCAACAACTATATGCCAATAAACTGAGCAATCTGGATGAAATGGAGCCCTTCCTGGAAACCTATAAGCTGCCAAGACTGAAACAGGAAGAAATTGACAACCTGAATAGGCCAATAACCAGTAACGAGATTGAAGCAGTGATCAAAAACTTCCCAAAAAACAAGAGTCCAGGGCCTGATGGATTCCCTGGGGAATTCTACCAAACATTCAAAGAAGAAATAATACCTATTCTACTGAAGCTGTTTCAAAAAACAGAAACAGAAGGAAAACTTCCAAACTCATTCTATGAGGCCAGCATTACCTTAGTCCCCAAACCAGGCAAAGACCCCATCAAAAAGGAGAATTTCAGACCGATATCCCTGATGAATATGGATTCCAAAATTCTCAACAAAATCCTAGCTAATAGGATCCAACAATACATTAAAAGGATCATCCACCACGACCAAGTGGGATTTATCCCCGGGATGCAAGGGTGGTTCAACATTTGCAAATCAATCAATGTGATAGAACACATTAATAAGAGGAGGGAGAAGAACCATATGGTCCTTTCAATTGATGCAGAAAAAGCATTTGACAAAATACAACATCCTTTCCTGATTAAAACTCTTCAGAGTATAGGGATAGAGGGAATATTCTTCAATTTCATAAAATCCATCTATGAAAAACCCACAGTAAATATCATCCTCAATGGGGAAAAGCTGAGAGCCTTTCCCTTAAGATCAGGAACACGTCAAGGATGCCCACTCTCGCCACTATTGTTCAACATAGTAGTAGAAGTCCTAGCAACAGCAATCAGACAACAAAAAGAAATAAAAGGTATTCAAATTGGCAAAGAAGAAGTCAAACTCTCTCTGTTTGCAGACGACATGATACTTTATGTGGAAAGCCCAAAAGACTCCACCCCAAATTACTAGAACTCATAGAGCAATTCAGTAATGTGGCAAGATACAAAATCAATGCACAGAAATCAGTTACTTTCTTATACACTAACAACACAACTGTAGAAAGAGAAATTAGAGAAATGATTCCATTTACAATAGCACCAAAAACTATAAGATACCTAGGAATAAACCTAACCAAAGAGGTAAAGGATCTATACTCTAGGAACTACAGAACACTCATGAAAGAAATTGAAGAAGACACAAAAAGATGGAAAAATATTCCATGCTTATGGATCAGAAGAATAAACATTGTTAAAATGTCCATGCTACCCAGAGCAATCTCTACCTTTAATGCCATCCCGATCAAAATTCTAATGACATTTTTCAAAGTGCTGGAACAAACAATCTTAAAATTTGTACAGAATCAGAAAAGACCCCGAATCGCCAAGGAGATGTTGGAAAAGAAAAACAAAGCTGGGGGCATCACGTTGCCTGATTTCAAGCTATATTACAAAGCTGTGATCACCAAGACAGCATGGTACTGGCACAAAAACAGACACATAGACCAATGGAACAGAATAGAGAACCCAGGTATGGACCCTCAACTCTATGGTCAAATAATCTTTGACAAAGCAGGAAGAAACATGCAATGGAAAAAAGACAGTCTCTTCAATAAATGGTGCTGGGAAAATTGGACAGCCACATGCAGAAGAATGAAACTCGACCATTCTCTAACACCATTCACAAAGATAAACTCAAAGTGGGTGAAAGACCTCAATGTGAGACAGGACTCCATCCAAATCCTAGAGGAGAACATAGGCAGTAACCTCTTTGACATCGGCCACAGCAACTTCTTTCAAGATACATCTCCAAAACTAGTGAAACAAAACCAAAAATGAACTTTGGGACTTCATCAAGATAAAAAGCTTCTGCACAGCAAAGGAAACAGTCAACAAAACAAAGGCAACCCACAGAATGGGAGAAGATATTTGCAAATGACACTACAGATAAAGGGCTGCTATCCAAGATCTATAAAGAACTTCTCAATCTCAACACCCAAAAAACAAATAAGTCAAAAAGTGGGCAGAAGAGATGAAAAGACACTTCTCTGAAAAAGACATACAAATGGTTAACAGACACATGAAAAAATGTTCATCATTAGCCATCGGGGAAATTCAAATCAAAACCACATTGAGATACCACCTTACACCAGTTAGAATGGCCAAAATGGACAGGGAAAGAAACAACAAATGTTGGAGAGGTTGTGGAGAAAGGGGAACCCTCTTACACTGTTGGTGGGAATGCAAGTTGGTACAGCCACTTTGGAAAACAGTGTGGAGGTGCCTCAAAAAATTAAAAATAGAGCTATCCTATGACCCAGCAATTGCACTACTGGGGTATTTACCCCAAAGACACAGATGTAGTGAAAAGAAGGGCCATATGCACCCCAATGTCCATAGCAGCAAAGTCCGCAATAGCCAAACTGTGGAAAGAGCCAAGATGCCCTTCAACAGATGAATGGATAAAGAAGATGTGGTCCATATATACAATGGAATATTACTCAGCCATCAGAAAGGAGGAATACCCAAGTTTTACATCAACATGGAGGGGACTGGAGGAGATTATGCTAAGTGAAATAAGTCAAGCAGAGAAAGTCAATTATCATATGGTTTCACTTATTTGTGGAACATAAGGAATAGCATGGAGGACATTAGGAGAAGGGAGGGAGAAATGAGGGGGAGGGAATTGGAGGGAGAGATGAACCATGAGAGACTACGGACTCTGAGAAACAAATAGGGTTTTAGAGGGGAGGGGGAAGGGGTAATGGTTAGCCCGGTGATGGGTATTAAGGAGGGCATGTATTGCATGGAGCACTGGGTGTTATACGAAAACAATGGATCAGGGATCACCACATCAAAAACTAATGATGTACTGTATGGTGACTAACATAACATAATAAAATTTAAAAAATAAATAAATAAATAAATAAAATAAAACAAAACAAAACAAAACAAAACTAATCTGAGAAACTGTCAGAGCCGAAAGGAGCCTAAGAAGACACAACTAGATATAATGTAGTGTCTAAGATAGGTTCCTGAAACAGAAAAAGGACATTAAGTAAAAACTAAGAAAAACTGATAACTTGTGGACTTTAGTTAATAATGTATCAATACTGGTTTATTAATTCTAACAAATGTACCATACTAATGTAAGATGCTAATAATGAGTAAATTGAGTGGGGGGAGGGGCAGCAGGGACTATATGATATGGGAACTCTCTGTACTATCTGCTCAATTTTTGTTTAAATCTAAAGCTATTCTTTTTTTTTTAAGATTTTATTTATTTATTTGACAGAGAGAGACACAGCAAGAGAGGGAACACAAGCAGGGGGAGTGGGAGAGGGAGAAGCAGGCTTCCCACTGAGCCGGGAGCCCAATGCAGGACTCGATCCCAGGACCCCGGGATCACGACCCGAGCTGAAGGTAGACACCTAATGACTGAGCCACATAGGCACCCCAATCTAAAGCTATTTTAAAAAATAAGGTCTATTAGTTATTTTATAAATTAATTTCCATATTCAAGTAATAAAGATTCAAAAATTTAAAGATATCATTTAATATAACATTAAAAGATATTAAGGGGGCGCCTGGGTGGCTCAGTCATTAAGCGTCTGCCTTCGGCTCAGGTCATGATCCCAGGGTCCTGGGATCGAGCCCCGCATCGGGCTCCCGGCTCAGCGGGGAGCCTGCTTCTCCCTCTCCTACTCCCCCTGCTTGTGTTCCCTCTCTCACTGTGTCTCTCTCTGTCAAATAAATAAAATCTTTAAAAAAAAAAAAAAGATATTAAGTACCTGAAAATTTATCTAAAAAAGATGTGTACAACCTCTACAGAGGAAATTATAAAATGCTGAAAGATTTAAAGAAGAGGCAAATAAATAAAAGATATCTCATGAATTGGAAGACTCCATGTGTAAATGTGCAACTTCTATTTCATGCATTTTTAATCAAAATCCTACCAGATTTTTATGGAATGTGAAAAACTGATTGTAAAATTTATACCAGAAAGACACTAATTCTCAAAATTTATTATAAATTTGAGGCAATCTCAACCAAAATCCCAAAAGGTTACTTTATGAAATGTGATAAGCTAATTCTAAAATTGATATGAAAATACTAAGTTCCAAGAACAAGCAAGAAACTTGGTGAAGAAGAATGGGAGGACATGTTCTACCAGGTATCAAGACTTATTATTGCTAGAATAAGACCTATAAATACAGAGAAGAAACTGATGGTTGCCAGAGGGAAGGGGCTGAGGGGAGGGGCCAAATGGGTGTAGAGGATTGAGAAATGCAGGCTTCTAGTTATGGAATAAATAAATCATGGGGGTAATAGGTACAGCACGAGGGAATACAGTCAATGATATTGTAAGAGTGTTACATGGTGACAGGTAGTAGCTACACTGTGAAGAGTATAGCATAATGTATAGAGATGTTGGATCACTGTGTTGTGTATCTAAAACTAAAGTAACATTGTGAGTCAACTATACTCAAATAAAAAAATAAAAATAAATAAAAGTCTAGTGGCTTAAAGGGGGAAAAAAGACGTATTATTGCTATAAAGTTAAGCTATTGTAATTAAGTCAGTGTGGTATTGATACCAGGACAGACAGAAAGGCCAATGGAACAGAACAGAGTGTCTTAAATTAGATCTGTATAAATATGGACACTTAATACATGATAGAGGTGGCGCTGCAGAGCAGTGGGGAAGGGACAGTCTCTTTGATAAATACATAATTACTCATCTATGTGGAAAAATAATTAGGTTGGACCTCACATCATTCACAAAACTAAGATTCTAGGAAGACTGAAAACATAAACATAAAAGGCAAACTAGACAGGTCTAAAAAAGAATACAAGAAAAAAAGCATCATGACCCTTGGTAGAAAAGGATTTCTTAAACAAGACACAGAAAGTGCTAGGTATAAAAGGAAACATTGGGGGCACCTGGGTAGCTCTGTCAGTTAGGTGTCTGACTCTTGATTTCGGCTCAGGTCATGATCTCAGGGTTGTAAGATCGAGCCCTGCATTGGGCTCCACACTGGGCATGGAGCCTGCTTAAGTTTCTCTCCCTCTCCCTCAGTTCCTCTCCACCACACCTCTCTCTCTCTCTCTCTTTATGTCTCCCTCTCTCTCCTTCTCTAAAAAAAAAGGTCGGGGGGACTCTTCCTGTTCTCCACCATGGCGGATCAAGGTGAAAAGGAGAACCCCATGTGGGAACTTTGCATCTGCAAGCTCTGCCTCAACATCTGTGTGGGGGAGAGTGGAGGCAGACTGACGCAGGCAGCCAAGGTGCTGGAGCAGCTCACAGGCCAGACTCCCATGTTCTCCAAAGCTAGATACACAGATCCTTTGATATCAGGAGAAATGAAAAGATTGCCGTCCACTGCACAGTCCGTGGGGCAAAGGCAGAAGAAATCCTGGAGAAAGGTCTAAAGGTGCGAGAGTATGAGTTAAGAAAAAAACTTCTCTGGGGCGCCTGGGTGGTTCAGTTGGTTAAGCGACTGCCTTCAGCTCAGGTCATGATCCCAGGGTCCTGGGATCGAGTCCCGCATCGGGCTCCCTGCTCTGCGGGGAGCCTGCTTCTCCCTCTCCCACTCCCCTGCTTGTGTTCCCTCTCTCGCTGTGTCTCTCTCTGTCAAATAAATAAATAAAAAATCTTTAAAAAAAGAAAAAAACTTCTCTGACAGCCACATCCAGAAGAATGAAACTGGACCACTTTCTTACACCATACACAAAAATAGACTCAAAATGGATGAAAGACCTAAATGTGAGACAGGAATCCATCAAAATCCTAGATGAGAACACAGGCAGCAACCTCTGTGACCTCAGCCACAGCAAGTTCTTGCTAGACACATCTCCAAAGGCAAGGGAAACAAAAGCAAAACTGAACTATTGGGATTTCATCAACATAAAAAGCAAAGGAAACAGTCAACAAGACCAAAAGACAACCAACAGAATGGGAGAAGATATTTGCAAATGACATATCAGATAAAGGGCTAGTATCCAAAATCTATAAAGAACTTATCAAACTCAACACCCAAAGAACAAATAATCCAATCAAGAAATGGACAGAAGACATGAACAGACACTTCTCCAAAGAAGACATCCAAATGGCCAACAGACATATGAAAAAATGCTCAATATCACACAGCATCGCGGAAAGACAAATCAAAACCACAATGATAAATCACCTCACACCAGTCAGAATGACTAAAATGAACAACACAGGAAACAACAGTTGTTGGTGAGGATGCAGAGAAAGGGGAACCTTCTTACACTGCTGGTGGGAATGCAAGCTGGTGCAGCCACTCTGGAAAACAGTATGGAGGTTCCTCAAAAAGTTGAATAGAGCTACTCTATGACCCAGCAATTGCACTACTAGGTATTTATCTAAAGGATACGAATGTAGTGATTTGAAGGGGCACATGTACCTCAGTGTTTATAGCAGCAATGCCCACAGTAGGCATTGGTGGAAACTATGGAAAGAGCCCAGATGTCCATCAACAGATGAATAAAGAAGATGTGGTGTATATATTTATACAATGGAATACTAGTCAGCCATCAAAAAAAAAAATCTTGTATTTGCAATGATGTGGATGGAACTGGAGGGTATTATGCTAAGCAAAATAAGTCAATCAGAGAGACAATTATCATATGATCTCACTTATATGTGGAATTTAAGAAACAAAACAGGATCATAGGGGAAGGAGGGAAAAATAAAACAAGATGAAATCAGACAGTGAGACAAACCATAAGAGACTCTTAACTCTAAGAAACAAACTGAGGGTTGCTGAAGGGGAGGGGGTGGGAGGATAGGGTAACTGGGTGATGGGCATTAAGGAGGGCATGCGATGTAATGAGCACTGGGTATTATATAAGACTGATGAATCACTTGTGTTTCTGAAGACTTCAAATGGGGGTTATTCTTTTCCCCACTTGTTAACATGGGAATATCTGAAGCATCTGGTATTTTGAAATACCCCAATATACTATTTTTTTCATAATTATAATCATATACTTGCAGTTTAATGGGGAAATACAACATACAATGTTCAAATGCAAAATGGAACATAAGAGATTCCAAATGAAACAAGAAATCTTTCAGCTTAGAAGAAATCTGTGTTCAGGTCAATCACAGCCTGGATCTTACAATTAGTCCTTCTTTGTGGGGCACAGCATTTGTAAAGACATTGGACATATTGCTAATGACAAACTTCGAGGAATGCCCATCAGTATACTTCTCTAAATATTATTTACAGAAATAAAAAGCAATGAATAAAAAAAAGACTGAAGAATCACTGAACTCTACCTCTGAAACTAATAATATATTATATGTTAATTAATTGAATGTAAATTTTAAAAAGAACTGGAGGCATTTTAAAAACAAATTTTTAAAAATAAATTAAAAGATAAAGACTGGCAGCATCTTAAATATCCAACAGTGAATGGTTAAATAATTCACTTATTCTTAACATATCTACATCTAAACCTGTAAGTTTAAATATTCAAAAATACATTTTTATGTGGGGGGTGGGGTGGGAGGGATGGGGTGACTGGGTGATAGACACTGGGGAGGGTATGTGCTCTGGTAAGCACTGTGAATTGTGCAAGACTGTTGAATCTCAGATCTGTACCTCTGAAACAAATAATGCAATATATGTTAAGAAAAAAAAAAAAGAAGAAGAAGAAGAAGGTAGCGGGAGGGGAAGAATGAAGCGGGGGAAATCGGAGGGGTAGACGAACCATGAGAGACGATGGACTCTGAAAAACAAACTGAGGGTTCTAGAGGGGAGGGGGGTGGGAGGATGGGTTAGCCTGGTGGTGGGTATTGAGGAGGGCACATTCTGCATGGAGCACAGGCACGGAACACTATATCTAAAACTAATGATGTAATGTATGGGGATTAACATAAGAATAAAAAAAATACATTTTTATGTTTCATAATTATGTTTCAATCTTAAGTCAAACATGTTTATTATGCAATCTTTTTTTGTTTATGATGCAATCTTAAATCAAAAATATGGTACTCAATTTTCTATTAAGTAGAAAATGTTTCATGTTTTTGGTCAGCTTAATGTTTTTCTGTACCTCCTACTTTTCTATTGTCATATGTTACCTTCACAATACAAAATTATTTTTAAAAAGCATATGAAAAGTGTCAAATTCATTTGTTTTCAATAAAATGCAAATTAAAAATACAATGATTTCCACCTAACAGAACAGAAATTTTCTTCCTTTTTCTTTTTTTAAAGTTTTTATTTAAAATCCAGTTAGTTAGCATACAATGTAATATTAGTTTCAGGTGTATAATATACTAATTCAGGACTTTCATACATCACCCTGTGCTCATCCATCACCTATTTCACTCACGCATCCCCACTCACCTCCCCCACCTTGGTAACCATCAGTTTGTTCTCTATAGTTAAGAGAACAGCCTGGCAAATTTAAAATATCTCACAATAGCAAGCATAAGTAAGGTGTAAAACAATAGGACTCAGACGCTGCTGATAGGAGTATAAAATTGGAACTACTTTAGAAAAGAGTTTTGCCTTAGCTAATAAAGGTGAAAGTAAATATATGTTATAATACCTGGGAGAAATGCATGAATATATACACCAGAAATGTTCCCAGCAGCATTGCTATTAATAATATAAGTAGAAACAAACCAAATATCCAGAACAATAAAACTAAAATAACAAATTATTATATGGTTATATAATAGTGAATATAAGATGGCAATGAAAATAAAGTTAAGAAACAATGGCATTACTAACATAATGTTGACAAGATGCAACAGAATAGAAACAGTATGACTATTTATGTAAAGATCCAAATGAGACAAGAATTAGTTATATTGATTAGGAATGCATATTTAGATGGTAAAACTCTACAGAAGTGCAAGGAAGTGATTACTATAAAAGTTAGGATAGTGTTCACATCCAAGAAAAAGAGGAGACTGTGTTGAACTTCTAGTGTGTTGGCAAGGTTCTATTTCTTCCCTGGGTGATAATTACAGGGTGTTTACTTTATAATATTTTAAATTGCACAATTTATGCTTTATGCAATTTTGGGTATGTGTGTTATATGTCACATTTTAAACAAAAAATTAGAGTACAATATAGATGAATGGCTATATAATCCTCTGCTGGGGAAGGCATAAACATACTACTAAATGTAGAAATTATAGGGGCGCCTGGGTGGCTCAGTCGTTAAGCGTCTGCCTTCGGCTCAGGTCATGATTCCAGGTCCTGGGATCAAGCCCCGCATCGGGCTCCCTGCTTGGTGGGAAGCATGCTTCTCCCTCTCCCACTCCCCCTGCTTGTGTTCCCTCTCTCGCTGTGTCTCTCTGTCAAATAAATAAATAAATGTAGAAATTATAAAAGAAGGAAAAAATTTTAAGCCCATGTTGTTTGAGGATGAACACATAGTTGGTGGGACTAAAGAATAAAAATGTGTGATTGGGCGCCTGGGTGGCTCAGTTGGTTAAGCGACTGCCTTCGGCTCAGGTCATGATCCTGGAGTCCCGGGATCGAGTCCCGCATCGGGCTCCCTGCTCGGCGGGGAGTCTGCTTCGTCCTCTGACCCTATCCCCTCTCATGTGCTCTCTGTCTCTCTCATTCTCTCTGTCTCAAATAAATAAATAAAAAAAAAAAAAATCTTTAAAAAAAAAAAAAAATGTGTGATTACTGTAGAAACCAAGGGAAAAACCTCTAGGGGAGAGAAGGAGAGAAGCAGTTATGATCAGAAAGTCACATGCAGAGGGATTCAGGGGTACAGGAAGTATCCTATTTCTTACCTTTGGTCATGGCAATATAAGTAGGCACTTTATAACTACTTTTTTAATGTTTTATACATTTTCAATATGTTTATCATATTTCACAATAAAAATAAACTAATTTAAAATATGTAAATTAAAAGATTCTTACCTTGATCCGTAAAACCAACTCTTGAATCCCTGTAGTCCGGGCTTTTTCTACATAAGATATCAGATCCATCATCTCTTCTGTTGTCTCAGGGACTTTTAATGCATGCTCTTTAATTGCTTCAAATTCGCTGCAAATACTGACATAATACTCTGCTTTACTATGGCTATGGTAATTAATGCCATGTCATACTCAATACATGTGTGTTATTATGATTATTGTAAAATATGAACCGTGATAGCCTCAAAATATTAAATCACTAAGATGTTTTAAAACATTTAAGGACAACTTATCTGATATAACCCAGCGTACATCTCACATCTACAAAATCTACAAAATCGAGGTAACATTTTCATGTGGAAGTTATGGTATATTAAAATTTTTTTTCTGCAGATCTCTTTAACTCTCTTGAACACCCAGTTAAGTAAGCAGTGTGATACAGACTGTACTTAGGAATGGCAAGCAGGCCAATATGAAAACAAAGAAGGGGAAATCACATGAAGCTGGAAAGGTGAGTAGGAATTAGATAGTGTAGGGCTTGATAGTTCAGTCTTGATTATCAAAAATTTAGGGGGGGATGCATTAAAGTGGATAATGACAAAAAGACAGGAGATATTATGGGGGCACTTTCTTCTTGCTAGAGCAGAATCTAAGTCCCTTGGGGAGAGACATTACAGCAAAAGACAAGGAGGCAAACAAATTGATTGAGAGCAAGGTGGCCCAAGCAGATGTTAAACCAAACTGTGAGCAAGCAAACTGCTCTTTAATGATTATTAATTTATTTAATAAATTGTACTTTACTTAGGGGCACACATTTCCTCCTTTTGATGTTATCTACCTCAAGTACAGAAATTAAATAGAAAAGAATTAAAGAATGAACTAGACAGAGGAATCTGGACAACTTTTCAGCAGCTCTTATGTCATGGGTTTATAGTAAGATAAAATTATTTTCTTGGAATAGAATTTTCCAGAAAAGTCACACATACTCCAAAAATAAATCCCAAAAAAAGTCATGTTAAACATAAATCACTTTTTGATTATGGCATTGCCATCGCTCTTACTCAATGGGATTGTTAGAAATGGATGCTTTGCCATCTTTGATATATTTTTGTATAGTAGTAGACTTTTCTACAAAGTATGCCTGACAATACTTGACTTTTGACAGCCATATATTTTTATTCATTTAAAAATATTTATTGATGTGATAGCTCCCTTAATTGGGCAACTGTTCTATGCCAAGCATTGTGCCAGATGCTTTACAAATGTTATCTGTGATGCTAACATTAGTCCTGCAAGGAGGGGATTAGTTGTACAGCTGGCACAGCAGGAAACTGAGGCTCAGAGAAATGAAAAAACTTGCCTAGAGTCACAGAACTAGTTCATCACAGAGCCAGGATTCAAATCCAGGTCTTTCGGATTCCAAAGCACAGGATTTTCTCACATTGCTTCTGGGAAAATAAACATACTAGCTAACATTGCTCGAGTACCGTATTCCAAGCACTGTGCTTAGTGCTTTATATATATTGGTTTTAATCTTTACAGAAGTTACAAACAGGCAACAAATAAGTTAAATGAGTTGGATGATGAGTTGCTTGAGCACTGGGTGAACAAACCAAAGGACACATTCCCTGCCTAAAATGAAAACTGATTCTCAGCTCCATTTACCACTGAAGGCCCAACATGGCACGGTCTTCCCACTTTTTCAAGAAAAGTAAAAGATCTGGATTGTGTGTGTGTGTGTGTGTGTAAAATCTTCTAATTTTGAAATGTTGATAGCCAATTCAAAATGTGTTTAAACAAAATAAAACACAGCATGAGACAAATAAAACTATCGGCATGACCTATTCAGATAGCAGGGCACTGGTTTGTGAATCTAACTGCATAGCCACTCTGCAAAGCAGGCATTGCCGTCTCTGTTTTACAGATGACGAAAATAAGCTAGGTGACACAACAAGTAAATATTGGGGTCAGGAACAATCCCAGATCTTCCCAATATCATTGAAAGTCTATAGTCTCTCCATTTTCATGCAACCTGTATTCAAACACTGGTTTATTTCAATTTCTTTTTTAAAAAAATCCTGGGTTGCCTCAAAACAACCCTCAGACAGTAACAAACAAAAACCAGACCATCAGGACTACAAAGGAAAACTCCTTAGGAGGCAGCTATGAGGGGTGCCTGGGTGGCTTAGTCGGTTAAGCGTCTGCCTTCAGCTCAGGCCATGATCCCAGGGTCCTGGGATTGAGTCCTGCATAGGTCTCCCTGCTCAGCAGGGAGCCTGCTTCTCCCTCTGCCCCTCCCCACCACTCATGCTCTCTCTCTCTCTCTCATTCTCTCTCTCTCATAAAAATAAATAAAATCTTTTTTAAAAAGGAGGCAGCTATGAAGAGAAGTTGTAAGTACTTATATTAAAATTTTTTTAAGTTATTTATTTATTTATTTTAACTAATCTCTACACCCAATGTGGGGATTGAACTCACAACCCCGAGATGAAGAGTCGCATGCTCTTCCAACTGAGCCAGCCAGATGCCCCTCATATTTTAACAAGAGTTCTTATTAGCAAAATATTTCTTTTAGCCCTATAATTCTGAGTTTAGCAATTACTTTTACTTACCTTTCATTTTCTTTTCTATGTTTTGAAGCTATGTTGTTTAATAATATGTTTGCAAAGGTTTTTGCTTTGTTTGTTAGGCCTATCTTCAAATCTTCACAATCCAAACGCACCATAGGGTAATGAACCCACTGAGGCAAAAGCATTATTTCTGAGGCAAGACTGAAAAATCTTTCTATAAACTTAAAATTTAAAAAAAAAGGATTTAAAATTCAGATCCAAGTATATTACTTGCACAGCTAAAAACCTTTAAAACAAAGTACAAACTCTTGAGCAAAGATACCCTAAAATTGTCCCACATGGCTCCCGCTTACATTTCCAACTTCATATTCTAGACCAGCCATGTACTGCATTCCTATGTTACCTGTTCTACAGCTGTTTTGGTTCATTTGATAGTCTCTGAACACCCCTAAACCCTTTTGGTCTTTGTTCATGTTACAGTACCTCTCTTCTCCACCTATAAACATCTACTTCAAAGCCTAGTTCATTTTTCACTTCTTCAAGAAACCTTCACCAATCTTCCAAAGCAGAAACAATCATTCCCTCTTCTTTGCTTCCACAACACTTTGTTCACATTTCCATTCCAGTACTTACGTCCACATGTCATAGTGGTTACTCCTATGTCTGGCTTGCAGGCCAAATATAAGCTCCTCAGGACAATGTGTATGTATTATTTATCTTTATGTCACCAAAATCTTGCTAGATGTCTGAATGTGATTGTTGAAGCAATGAATGAGTAAATGAATCACTAAAGAAATTGTTTAGTGAACCTATAAGCTTATTAAAATGATATTCTGAATAAGAAATTCTATTAACTTTAGTTGAAACATTTACTTTCCAGAAAAAAAAAACCCTAATTAAAAAAAAGAAAGTCAAAGGCCTTAATGAAAAACAGAATTACCACTTACCTCTGTGTATTCATCAAAAGTATGATCTTCTGCCTGAAAAGTCTCTATCATCTCATCTGCAGTCCCATCAAGAAGCCAATTGTATTTTTCAACTGAAAATTAATAATCTAATTTAAATCTCAATAAGACCCATTCAAAAAGATAAAGTGCTTTTTAATATGATCATGGAAAGAAGTAGACTATTCAATTAAATATTATTAATAATTAACATATATTAACAGGAATAGAATAAAATAGACTTAACAGGCAAACCAGGTTAAACGTGGTATTTTAAAATAAAGAAAATAGTGTAGGTAATGATCTTACAATAACTTAGAGGTACAGATAAGCCAGTTAATAGCAGGTTTTGATTAAGAGAATGTTAAATAACTATACTGACCCCATACACCCTTGAAGAGACTGTAAAACTGAGCTGCAGTCTCTTCAAAACTATTCTTCAGGGTGCCTGGGTGGCTCAGTTGGCTAAGCAACAGCCTTTGGCTCAGGTCATGATCCCGGAGTCCCGGGATGGAGTCCTGGGATGGAGTCCAGCATCAGGCTCCCTGTTTGGTAGAGAGTCTGCTTCTCCCTCTGACCCTACCCCCTCTTGTGCTCTCTCTCTCACTCTCTCTCAAATAAATAAATAAAAATAAAATCTTTTTTTAAAAAAACTTCTTCAAAATTAAAAATTATCTTATTTTAAAACTTGATTTAGCTTTCTCCTTATTCCAACATCTCTTCTCTCTGCTTTTTTGCTTTATTACTCTGTTCCTGTTAACATTCACCCTTTGGACTAAACAACAGAATTCAAGTTTCTTGAGTGTGATCTTTGATTCTGCCAAAAGCCATGCCAATGCTGACTTCTGGCTCTTCCTGCTTTTTTCATAACAGCCCCAGACAACCAAATACTTTACCAATGTCCAGCAAAAATAAAAATGGTATTCTTTTATGATAAAAGGTATAATACTACATATGTGATATATACCGTATGTCTCATAATGTTTTCTTGCACCTTCTAAGTTATGATGTACTGCCAACTTCAGTGTAGTAAGAGCCCATTGTAACACATGTTCAGGAAGTTGTGTGTCAAGATTTACAGTTGGTGAAGTTCCTGACAGCCAAGAGGGAACTGTTTGGACATTCTAACAAAAATTAAAATGACAATTTATGAAACAAATATCTGTGCAATTGGTCTATATATAGATCCTATACAATATTTTTAAACATTCTTTTCAGATTTCAATGGTCCAAAAAAAAAAATAACTTGATGCAAAATCATGATTTAAAATTGTATAGTTTGGGGCACCTGGCTGTCTCCGTCGGTACAGCATGCAACTCTTGATCTCGGGGGTTGGGAGTTTGAGCCCCATGTTGGGTGTAGAGATTACTTAAAAATAAAATCTTAAAAAATAATAAAATAAAATAGAATTATATAGTTTGTACTCTAATATAAAAACTTGAGTTAGTTTTCTATCATTCAACAAGTATTTATTGAATCACTATAATGTCTAAGTGATTATACTAGAAAGTAGAAGGAACAAACATGACATGGATCTTGTCCTTAAGAAGCTCACAACTATGTAGAGAGGATGAAATGGACACATAAATACCAATTCCTAACTGTAATAAAAGTTCTAAGAAGGAAAACATCATTTCTAGCCAGGGAACTTTATCAAAGAGAATGTACTTTCTAACTTAAAATAACTTTGAGGATGGAAATAAAACAGAGTTATAACATTTGATGTATATGTCCACTTATAGTTTCAACTCCATTGAAAATTTTGAAAGAGACCCATATAAAGAAACCCCATGGATAAGGATGGAAGAATACCTGTAAAGCTTCAGTTATCCGCTCTACCAAACCCAAAACAACATCTTCCAAATCTTGAAAGGTAGGATAAAATTCCATTTTATCATCATCAAATGTCAGTTCCATCTTAAATATTGGCAGCCCACGTTGATCTTCTTGGTCAAAGAGTTTCACAAATCCTTCTACAGTTCTCTTTAAGAAATCCTTTAGCTGCATGATATCATAAATTATTACTTTAGAATGTACAAATTCAACCTTTAACCTTTAGTTCAAAATCAGTGAGCTATTACCTATAATTAAGGCATTCTATCAGTCCGTTTAGTCCTCACAATTTTCTTCATTCAGCACAATATGTTCCTACTAAATTTGGTGTAAAATAATAAATAGAACAATATATGCAAACTTTAATTTTTTTATAGAATATCAATAATCTTAATATGGCAACTAGAATTTTCCACATTCTTTAGTAATTCTTCCCCTGGTACAGAAAACTAAACAACATGGTGAAGACTAATGGGAGAAAAGGCCGGACACCTGAGGGTTAGGGTGTTATGAGGTGACATGCACATGAGCTGAGGGACAATGGTATAGAGCTATCTCCTAGTGTCAACTGTTAAATAATCAAGGCTTTTAAGACCCAGTTACTAAACCCTTGGATGGTTGAAAATCACCATGGTGGGAATATTTACACCAGGAAATTGGCAAACACTACAAATTAGGGCTTTTCTCCCCCACCTCCAAAGCCGGATTTCCAGCACATCACTAGGTGAGGGTGAAGCCACTGGAACTGAGAAATGTGCACCATAAGTTACCAAAGTATGAATAATGCATTCTTTTTTTTTTTAAATAAAAAGATTTTATTTATTTTAGAGATGGTGGGGAGGGGCAAAGGGAGAATCTCAAGCAGACTCCACACTGAGTGTAAAGCCGGACCCAGGCTCCATCTCACAACCCTGAGATCATGACTTGAGCTGAAACCAAGCATAGGATGCTCAACCGACTGAGCCACCCAGGTGCCCCTGAATGATGCATTCTTATGTAGAAACAGCTATTGGAAATTTAGCCAAGCAGATAAATGCAGATCTAAAACCATCTTCAAAATGTTCCCCATCTCTACTTCTTATCAAATAATCACAGTCCTCTTAAGAGGATAAAGGTAAAAAGGAAATCATGTATATTAATTACAGGGTTATATACTAGATATTATATGTGTCCTTTTAAGGATACATTGAAAAATTTATGGGGGCTGCTTGTGCGCGCGCAAGGCTTGAGCATGAGCCGGACTTGACCGCGAGGCGGAGGCAAAAGCCACCGCCCCCCTCTTCCCCTCCCTTGAGTGAGGCGGTGTGTTGGCCGGAGAGAGATGGGGGGCACCCGCCCAGTCTGAGCCTCGGCGCGGGTGCCTCTGTCTCACGCAGCGATCCTCGCGGGCCTCTAGTGCGCTCCCTGAGCCCCAGCAGCCTCTACCCGGCGGGCGCACCCCGGCCGGCGAGGAGGGGACGCCCGCCTGGGTGGGTACCTGAAGTCACCTGCTCTGCGCGAGAGGCAGAGGAGGCCACAGCGGTGGCACAACTACAGAGCTGCGGGGTCCATCCGACCCTTACCCTCAGCCCAGGAAGTAACCAATGCGAACATGTTGCAGAAACATTCACGAAGTGGCTGAAGGGGGAAGGAAAAAAGTGCCACTGCCTATCAGAAAAAAAGACCAAAAGAAAACATGGCAAATACAACCACCAAGTTCTGTAAAGCACTCATCAATGGTGATTAAAAACCTGGCCTGCCAAATTTATGAAAACAACCCTCAGCTGAAAGAATCCCTTGATCCGAATACATCTTACGGGGAGTCCTACCAGCACAATACTCCATTACACTATGCTGCTAGACATGGGATGAAGAGAATACTAGGGACTTTTCTTTTTGGTAGAGATGGAAATCCAAATAAACGGAATGTGTACAATGAAACATCTATGCATTTGTTAGGTATGGGACCTCGAATTATGATATCTGAAGGAGCCCTTCATCCTCGCTTAGCACGGCCCGCAGATGATTTCAGAAGAGCAGATTGTCTGCAGATGATCTTAAGATAGAAAGGAGCAAAACTTGACCAAGGAGAATATGAGAGAGCAGCTATTGATGCTGTTGACAACAACAACAAAACACCCCTGCACTATGCTGCTGCCTCAGGGGTGAAACCCTGTGTCCAGCTTTTAGTAAAACATGGAGGAGACTTGTTTGCTGAGAATGAAAATAAAGACACTCCTTGTGATTGTGCTGAAAAGCAACACCACTAAGATTTGGCTCTCAATCTGGAATTGCAAATGGCATTCTCACGAGATCCTGAAGCTGAAGAAATAGAAGCTGAATATGCTGCATTAGACAAACGAGAGGCTAAGCTCATGGATCAACTATGAGAGATTGATATTAAAAGGAATTGGAAATAATTCTCTCTTCCCTGAGTGCCTTTCACATCTTCTAAGATTTTAACAATTACTAATATATTTGGGTAAATAAGTACCCATTTTTCATTTTTTAACAATAAGTAGGTTTTACCTATATAATTGGGGAAAGCTGTTTTCATTGTGGAAAGAAATAAAAACAAATTCTTCTGTCATAAAAAAAAGAAAAAGAAAAATTTATGGAATCTTTGGAGATATTGTCCAAAAGGGAAAGTTTTTATTCAAAACCATTTTTATAGAATTGTATTTCTACAATAGCAAAAATTTGAGAAGCCCATAAATATAAAATATAAATTAATATTTTCTTTAAAGATGATCAGTTCCATTTCAAACCAAGATTTTTTTTAGAAAAAAATGATAATCAACCAACTTGGGATTTCATATGTTCAAAAAGATATTCACTAGGATAGTCCTTTGTTAATATTCTCCAATAAAGCTATGGATAATTAGTTGATAGCCTTTAAGCATGAGCCCAGTAATCACTCATAATATTGACACATACTTCTAGACTTTCTTTTCATTTTAGATTACTTCAGATACTGCTTCAGAAAAGTATTTTTATGCTAAACTAATTTAAATAAAATTATTATAAAAATATTTTTCTTAACTTATTTCAAAATACTTACCTAGCACTATGTCTAAATAGAATTTTATTTAAAATAATAAACTATGGGACGCCTGGGTGGCTCAGTCGGTTAAGCGTCTGCCTTCGGCTCAGGTCGTGATCCCAGGGTCCTGGGATCGAGTCCCGCATCGGGCACCCTGCTCCGCGGGGAGCCTGCTTCTCCCTCTGCCTCTGCCTCTCTCTCTATCTCTCATGAATAAATAAATAAAATCTTTAAAAATAAAATAAAATAAAATAATAAACTAAAACATCAGTTTTAAACTCAACACCCCAAAAATGAATAATCCAATTAAGAAATGGGCAGAAGATATAGACATTTCTCCAAAGAAGACATACAGATGACTAACAGACACATGAAAATATGCTCACCATCACTGATCATCAGGGAAATACAAATCAAAACTACAATGAGATAGCACCTCACACCTGTCAGAATGGCTAAAATCAACAACATAAGAAACAATAGCTGTTGGGGAGGATGTGGAGAAAGGGGAACCATCTTGCACTGTGGGGAATGCAAACTGGTGCAGCCACTGTGGAAAACAGTATGGAGGTTCCTCAAAAAGTTAAAAATAGAACCACCCTACAATCCAGCAATTGCACTACTAGGCATTTACCCAAAGAATACAAAAATACTAATTTAAAGGGATACATGCACCCTGATGTTTATACCAGCATTGTCTACAATAGTCAAATTATGGAAGCAGCCCAAGTGTCCATAGATAGATAAAAGGATAAAGACGATGTGGTGTGTGTGTATATATATATATGTAAATATATACACACACACAGAGATGAATATTACTCAGCCATAAAAAAGAATGAAATCTTGCCATTTGCAATGACCTGGATGGAGCTAGAGAGTATAATACTAAGTGAAATAAGTCAGTCAGAGAAACACAGATACCAGATACCATACAATTTCACTCATATGTGGAATTTAAGAAACAAAACAAATGAGCAAAGGGGGAAAAAAGAGAGAGAGAGGCAAACCAAGAAACAGACTCTTAACTATAGAGAACAAACTGATGGTTACCAGAGGGAGGGGGGTGGAGGAATGGGTTAAATAGGTGATCAGGATCAAGGAGTGCACCTGTCCTGGTGAGCACCAGGTGATGTATGGAAGTGTTGAATCACTATATTGTTCACCTGAAACTAATATTACACTGTATGTTAACTAACTGGAATTTAAATAAAAATTTAAAAAATAAAGTAAAATAATAACTACTCTTATTAACATTATTATTTAAGATATATAGAACATATTTACCTGATTTGACATAAGTGTGGAAACACAGTTATAAAATGCACCCAATTTTTCAGGTTTGATGGCTTCTAGAGTTTCCTTCTTGGTAAAAAGATTTATAACCTTTGGATACCATGTGTTCATTATCTTCTCTTCTGCCTTTTTAGCTTGTATTGATAGATCATTTTTCAGTGATTCACAATCAATTGGCCCTTTAGCTCTATTTATGAGAAAAATAAAAATGATTTAAAGCAAATGATAAATACTGGTCTTAATACACAATTCTTTTTAAAAATAAGATAAATTAAAAAAAATTTAATCTGAAGAAAAGTTCTCAAGACTTATCAATTTTAAAATGTATACAGTCAAAATATAAAGACTCAAGCAAGTGACATTCAAATCTTAAATGTTAGAATAAATATGAGATTTTACCTAATCCCTGTTAAATCTAGCAAAACTGAATTGGAAAACGTCGTATAACCAAGATCCAGCAATATTTTCATAGTTGGATGAACAATGTGCAAATTAGCTGATATTTGATTTCTGGTTTGCACATAGCTAGAATGCCAAGGATTAGAATAATCCAGTCCTCTGGAAAAGCAAAACACCAAATCAAACAGGATTCAAACAATATGCTCTAAATTTTAGGAAATAATAGTTATGACATGCAATTAGCATAAACCAGGAGAAGAGGAAAATATGGTCAGCAATGGAAGCTTTAGGAGACATGCATGTAATAAAAATGCATCAAGATCTTGAAAGTGCATTATCTTCAGAGAGGACAGAGACCACTTGTGGGTAAGGCAGATTGACGGGCCAGGTGGGAGTGCCCTGCTAACTTCCACTGTGCTCTGGGTCAGTTACCTTGGGTAGAGATAAAGGAACTCAGTCCTTGGAACTGGGGAGAAAGGATGAAGAAATCTCTCTGGCATACACCAAAGCTTACTTAAGGCCACATTGACCTATATATCCGTAAGGGTTCCCCTAATTGTGTAAGCAGCAAATAGACAAGTTCAGAGCAAGGACACCTTCAGGGAAAAAAAAACCAGTAGTGCTATTTTTTAGATGTATTCAAAATACCTTTGAGCCTCACAATTCCAGACTTAAATGTAAGATCAGCTTATTTTCAATCTGTTATCAAAACCTAGATGCAATTCTGTTTTTAAAATAACTTACTGGGGCACCTGGATGTCTCAGTTGGTTGAGCCTCCGACTCTTGATTTAGACTGGGGTCATGATCTCAGGATTGTGGGAACGGCCCTGCTGCTGGGCCTTGTACTGGGTGGGGAGTCCCCTTGGGATTCTCTCTCTCTCTCTCCCTCTGCCCCTCCCCCTGCTCATGCCCTCTCTCTCTCTCAAATAAATAAATAAATCTTTAAATAATAATTTACTCACTCAGGGGATGTAGGTAAAGGGCCTCCTTCATCTTCAAGCCATTTAACTGGAGGTTTCACGAGAACACTCCTCACTAAAAAATATATATGCATTAATATTTCTTGAAAACCCTTGCAAATCCTACTCAAACAAAAGTTTCTAACTTTTGATATTGGAAAACATAGTTTATTGAGCATTAAAGTGAGAAGAAAAAAATCCCTTTATTTGAAAAAAAAGCAAGTTCTTGGTACTATTTGGTGTTACTTTGGGTGTGAATTCAGATACAGTAAAGCTTTAAGTTTTTAGTTTTTTTTTGCATTCTATCTATTCAAAGGCCACTTAAAAACTTATTCCAATAAAAACTGCAAATGTTAAATCCCTAATAAACCTCCCTAAATACAGTAATATTTTTTATAATTCTGTAAACAGTTTAACTACAGACATAAAGACAAAGAGAAAAATCAAAAAGCTATTAGCTAATAAGCACATAAAAATTACACAAAGTTCCCTCAAATTACAAGATTTTGACTGGATAATAAGCTCAAAATAAAAACTTTTTTAAAAGTAGATTTTTTTTTTAAAGATTTTATTTATTTATTTGAGAGAGAGAGAATGAGAGAGAGCACATGAGAAGGGGGAGGGTCAGAGGGAGAAGCAGACTCCCCGCCGAGCAGGGAGCCCGATGCGGGACTCGATCCAGGGACTCCAGGATCATGACCTGAGCCGAAGGCAGTCGCTTAACCAACTGAGCCACCCAGGCGCCCCTTAAAAGTAGATTTTGAGAGGAGCAAGATGGAGGAGGAGGAGGAGACCTAAATTTCGTCTGGTCCCAAAAATTCAGCTAGACAGTTATCAAACCATTCAGAACACCTACAAACTCAACAGGAGAGCAAAGAAAAGAATAGCAGCAATTCTATGAACAGAAACGTGACCACCTTCTGGAAGGTAGGACATGCAGAGAAGTGAATCCAAGGCAATATTCGGGAAGATACCCCGCAACTACCGGCAGCAGAGCACAAAATTGGAACTTTTAGAAGTCTGCTCCGCTGAGGGACGTCACTCCACTGGACCTCGCTCCAGTGGAACCCTCGCTGGGACAGTGTGGTCTCAGGACCCTTGGGGTCACAGAAAGACCGGGGGTGCCTGAGTGCGGCAGAGCTCCCAGGTATTGGAGCGGGTAAGCCGGCTGCAGAGACAGAGCCAAGGAGTGGGCTTTCAGCTCGGGGTTGCCATAAACCGTGATCCGTGGCAGTCGGGCCACTGCTCCTCCAGCAGGGACCCAACAAGCGGCAGATCCGGGGAGACTCCCGTTCCTCCCCTGGGAGGAGCAGTGCGGGAGCGCACCGCAGGGATCTGCTAAGTTCGGAGACTCCACACCGGGTCATGTGCCAGAGATAGAAATGCTGGATCACAGGCCGAGTGAGCACGGAGTGCGGCCAGAGACTGGGGAGATGGGAGTGATTGCTTTTCTCTGGGGGCTCAATGAGCAGTGGGGCCCCGAGTTCTCAGCTCCTCTGGGGAAGAGATTGGGAGGCCACCATCTTCACTCTCGGCCTCCAAAGCTGCACGGAAAGCTTGCAGGGAACAAAAGCTCCCGAGAGCAAACCCCAGCAGATTTCTTAGCCTGGACCCGGCAAGGGCGGGGCAATTCCGCCTCCAGCAAAGACATTGGGAACCGTGGCAACAGGCCCCTCCCCCAGAAGATCAGCAAGAACAGCCAGCCAAGACCGAGTTTACCAATCAATGAGAACGGCAGAACTCCAGCGCTAGGGGAATACTGCACATAGAATTCATGGCTTTTTTCCTATGATCCTTTAGTCTTTCAAAGTTAATTTTATTTTTTTTTCTGTTCTTTTCATTGAATTTTTCTTCTTTCCTTTTTCAACCAACATCTTATCAATTCCTTTTTTAAAATCTTTTTTAATTTTCATTTTTACACCCATATTCTATCCCTTCATTGTATTTAACCTTATTTTTTGTATATATATGTTTTTCTTTCTTTAAAATTTTGGGATACAGTTTCTTCTAACAGACCAAAATATACCCTAAATCTAGCATATGACTTTGTCCTAGTCTCCCGTTTGATCACATTCCCTCCTTTTTTCTTTAATTTTTTCGGTCTTTTTTCAACCAACTTATCAATTCCTTTTTTAAAATCTTTTTTAATTTTCATCTTTACAGTCATATTTCATCCCTTCATCGTATTTACCCTTATTTTTGTATATATATTTTTTTTCTTTCTTTAAAATGTTGGGAGGCAATTTCTTCTAACAGACCAAAATACACCCAAAATCTAGTTTGTGGCTCTGTTCTATTCACCAGCCTGATCATATTCTTTTTTTTTTTTTCCCCTTTCTTTTCCTCCCAGTTTCGGGTCTCTTCTGATTTGTTTAGTGTATATTTTTCTGGGGTTGTAGTTACCCTTTTAGCATTTTGTTCTCTCATTCATCTATTCTTCTCTGAACAAAATGACAAGATGGAAAAACTCACCTCAAAAAAAAAGAACAAGACAAAGTACCGACTACCAGGGACCTAATCAGTACAGACATTAGTAAGACATCGGAACTAGAGTTCAGAATGACAACTATAAAGATACTAGCTGGGTTTGAAAAAAGCATAGAAGATGCTAGAGAATCCCTTTCTGGAGAAATAAAAGAACTAAAATCTAACCAAGTCAAAATCAAAAAGGCTATTAATGAGGTGCAATAAAAAATGGAGGGTCTAAATGCTAGGATAAATAAGGCAGAAGAGAGAATTAGTGATATACAACACCAAATGATGGAGAATAAAGAAGCTGAGAAAAAGAGAGATGAACAACTACTGGAACATGAGGGGAGAATTCGAGAGAAAAGTGATACCATAAGACAAAACAATATTAGAATAATTGGGGCCCCAGAAAGAGAAGAAAGAGAGAGAGGGGCAGAAGATACATTGGAGCAAATTATAGCAGAGAATTTCCCTAATTTGGGGAAGGAAACAGCCATCAAAATCCAGGAGGCACAGAGAACCCCACTCAAAATCATTAAAAATAGGTCAACACTCTGACATCTAATAGTAACACTCACAAGTCTCAGAGACAAAGAGAAAATCCTGAAAGCAGCTCGGGACAAGAGGTCTGCAACTTACAATAGTAGAAATATTAGATTGGCAGCAGACCTATCCACAGAGACCTGGCAGGCCAGGAAGGACTGGCATGATATATTCAGAGCACTAAATGAGAAAAATATGCAGCCAAGAATATCCAGCTAGGCTGTCACTGAAAATAGAAGGAGAGATAAGCTTCCAGGACAAACAAAAACTAAAAGAATTTGTTAACACCAAAACATCCCTACAAGAAATATTGAAAGGGGTCCTCTAAGCAAAGAGAGAGCCTAAAAGTAACATAGACCACAAAGGAACAGAGACAATATACAGTAACAGTCACCTTACAGGCAATACAATGGCACTAAATTCCTATCTTTCAATAGTTACCCTGAATGTAAATGGGCTAAATGCCCCAATGAAAAGACATGGGGTATCAGAATGGATAGAAAAACAAGACCCATTGATATGCTGTCTGCAAGAGACTCATTTTGGACCCAAAGACACCACCAGATTGAAAGTGAGGGGGTGGAAAACCATTTACCATGCAAATGGACATCAAAACAAAGCTGAGGTAGCAATCCTTATATCAGACAAATTAAGATTTTAAACCAAAGACTGTAATAAGAGATGAGGAAGGACACTACATCATACGTGAAGGGTCTATCCAACAAGAGGATCTAAAAATTTTAAATATCTATGCTCCTAACATGGGAGTAGCCAATTATATTAGCCAATTAATAACAACATCAAAGAAACATATCGACAATAATACAATAATAGTAGGGGAATTTAACACGCCCTCACTGAAATGGACAGATAATCGAAGCAAAAGATCAACAAGGAAATAAAGGCTTTAAATGACACACTAGACCAGATGGACTTAACAGATATATTCAGAACATTCCATCCCAAAGCAACATAATGCACATTCTTCTTGAGTGCACAAGGAACATTATCCAGAATAGATCACATCCTGGGTCACAAATCAGGTCTCAACCAGTACCAAAAGACTGGGATCATTCCCTTCATATTTTCAGACCACAATGCTTTGAAACTAGAACTCAATCACAAGAGGAAAGTTGGAAAGAACTCAAATACATGGAGGCTAAAGAGCATACTACTAAAGAGCAGCTAAAGAATGAATGGGTCAACCAGGAAATTAAAGAAGAAACTTAAAAATTCATGGAAACAAATGAAAATGAAAACACAACTGTTCAAAACCTTTGGGATACAGCAAAGGCCATCCTAAGAGGGAAGTATATAGCAATACAAGCCTATCTCAAGAAACAAGATAGGTCTCAAATACACAACCTAACCTTATACATAAAGGATCTGGAAAAAGAACAGCAAATAAAGCCTAAACCCAGCAGAAGAGAATTTATAAAGATTAGAGCAGAAATCAATGAAATAGAAACCAAAAGAACAGTAGAACAGATCAATGACACTAAGAGCTGGTTTTTTGAAAGAATTAATAAGGTTGATAAACTCCTGGCCAGACTTATCAAAAAGAAAAGAGAAAGAGCCCAAATAAATAAAATCATGAATGAGGAGGACCAACAACCAACACCAAAGAAATACAAACAATTATAAGAACATATTATGAGCAACTATATGCCAACTAATTAGACAATCTGGAAGAAATGGATGCATTCCTAGAGATGTATAAACTACCAAAACTGAACCAGGAAGAAATACAAAACCTGAACAGACCTATAACCACTAAGGAAATTGAAGCAGTCATCAAACATCTCCCAACAAACAAGAGCCCAGGGCCAGGCGGCTTCCCAGGGGAATTCTACCAAACATTTAAAGAAGAATTATTACCTATTCTTCTGAAACTGTCCCAAAAAATAGAAATGGAAGGAAAACTTCCAAACTCATTTTATGAGGCCAGCATTGCCTTGATCCCCAAACCAGACAAAGACCCCATCAAAAAGGAGAACTACAGACCAATATCCCTGATCAACATGGATGCAAAAATTCTCATCAAAATACCAGCCAATAAGATCCAATAGTACATTAAAAGGATTATTCACCACAACCAACTGGGATTTATTCCTGGGCTGCAAGATTGGTTCAACATCCGCAAATCAATCAATGTGATACAATACATTAATAAAAGAAAGAACAAGAACCATATGATCCTCTCAATAGATGCAGAAAAAGCATTTGACAAAGTACAGCATCCTTTCTTGATTTAAACTCTTCACAGTGTAGGGATAGAGGGTACATACCTCAATATCATAAAAGCCATCTATGAAAACCCCACAGCAAATATCATTCTCAATGGGGAAAAACTGAGAGCTCTCCCCCTAAGGTCAGGAACACAGCAGGGATGTCTACAATCACCACTGCTATTCAACATAGTACTAGAAGTCCTAGCCTCGGCAATCAGACAACAAAAAGAAATAAAAGGCATCAGAATCAGTAAAGAAGTCAAACTCTCACTCTTTGCAGATAATATGATACTTTATGTGGAAAACCCAAAAGACTCCACCCCAAAACTGCTAGAACTCATACAGGAATTCAGTAAAGTGGTAGGATATAAAATCAATACACAGAAATCAGTTGCATTTCTATAAACCACCAACAAACAGAAGAAAGAGAAATTAAGGAGTCGATCCCATTTACAATTGCACCCAAAACCATGAGATACCTAGGAATAAATCTAACCAAAGAGGCAAAGAATCTGTACTCAGAAAACTATAAAATACTCCTGAAAGAAATTGAGGAAGCACAAAGAAATGGAAAAACGTCCCATGCTCTTAGATTGGAAGAACAAATATTGTGAAAACGTCTTTGCTACCTAGAGCAATCTACACATTTAATGCAATCCCTATCAAAATACCATCAACTTTTTTCAAAGAAATGGAACAAATAATCCTAAAATTTGTATGGAACCAGAAAAGACCCCGCATAGCCAGAGGAATGTTGAAAAAGAAAAGCAAAGCTGGTGGCATCACAATTCCAGACTTCAAGCTCTATTACAAAGCTGTCATCATCAAGACAGTATGGTACTGGCACAAAAACAGACACACAGATCAATGGAACAGAATAGAGAACCTGGAAATGGACCCTCAACTCTATGGTCAACTGATCTTTGACAAAGCAGGAAAGAATGTCCAATGGAAAAAAAAACAGTCTCTTCAACAAATGGTGTTGGGAAAATTGGATAGCCACATGCAGAAGAATCAAACTGGACCATTTCCTTACACCACACACAAAAATAGACTCAAAATGGATGAAAGACCTAAATGTGAGACAGGAGTCCATCAAAATCCTTGAGGAGAACACAGGCAGCAACTTCTTCAACCTCAGCTGCAGCAACTTCTTCCTAGAAACATCGCCAAAGGCAAGGGAAACAAGGGCAAAAATGAACTATTGGGATTTCATCAAGATAAAAAGCTTTTGCACAGCAAAGGAAACAGTCAATAAAACCAAAAGACAACCGATAGAATGAGAGAAGATATTTGCAAATGACATATCAGATAAAGGGCTAGTACCCCAAATCTACAAAGAACTTATCAAACTCAACACCCAAAGAACAAATAATCCAATCAAGAAATGGGCAGAAGACATGAACAGACATTTCTGCAAATGGCCAACAGACACATGAAAAAATGCTCAATATCACTCGGCATCAGGGAAATCCAAATCAAAACCTCAATGAGATAGCACCTCACACCAGTCAGAATGGCTAAAATTAACAAGTCAGGAAGTGACCGATTTGGTGAGGATGCAGAGAAAGGGGAACCCTCCTACACTGTTGGTGGATGCAAGCTGATGCAGCCACTCTGGAAAACAGTATGGAGGTTCCTCAAAAAGTTGAAAATAGAGCTAACCTACGACCCAGCAATTGTACTACTGGGTATTTACCCCAAAGATACAAATGTAGTGATCTGAAGGGGCACATGCACCCCAATGTTTATAGCAGCAATATCCACGATAGCCAAACTATGGAAAGAGCCTAGATGTCCATCAACAGATGAATGGATGAAGAAGATGTGTATACACACACACACACACACACACACACACAATGGAATATTATGCAGCCATCAAAGAAATGAAATCTTGCCATTTGCAACAACGTGGATGGTATTATGCTAAGCGAAATAAGTCAGTCAAAGAAAGGCAAGTATCATATGATCTCACTGATATGAGGAAGTTGAGAAACAAGACAGAGGATCATAGGGGAAGGGAGGGAAAAATGAAACAAGACGAAACCAGAGAGGGAGACAAACCATAAGAGACTCTGAATCTTGGGAAACAAACTAAGGGTTGCTGGAGTGGAGGTGGGTGGGAGGGATGAGGTGGCTGGGTGGTGGACATTGGGGAGCGTATGTGATATGGTGAGTGCTGTGAATTGTGTAAGACTGATGAATCACAGACCTGTACCCCTGAAACAAATAAAACATTGTATGTTAATTAATTTAATTTAATTTAAAAAATAAAGTAGATTTCATTTTTTTAAAAGTAATCTCTACACCCAAGGGGTGTAGGTAAAGGGCCTATGTGGGGCTCAAACGTACAACCCCAGGATCAACAATCGCACGCTCTACCAACTGAGCCAACAAGGCACCCCTCAAAATAAAAACTTTAAATTAAAATAATATCTAAGAAATACATATAGCTAAATACATAGATGCTCATTATTCACATTTCTACTTGTGATTGGAGGGGTGGAGAACAAAAGTCAAAGAAGCTTGGCGTGTGTTAAATGCTACTTACCCAGATACCTCTTCATGCTTTTTTCAAAGTCACTTGACACTTCATTTATGAGACTTTTCATGAGTTCTTCTCTTTCTTTCCCTTCCTTTAAAGACTCAGGTATCAGCATTAACATGTGATCCAGCCATTCCTGCTGAATAGGTACTATAGGACTGCTTTCTACACATTGCTTCATATAAATATAGTTGAACTGAGAATATAATAAGAAAAAATAAAGTGTTCTAAATGGTGTAGAATTTCAGCCTAACTCCTGAGCTCTGTCTATTCAAGACAACATTTTTTTCAGAATAGAAGTATTCTGAAAAATAACATGTTTTCAGAATAAAAACATTTTACCCAAAAGTATGACCTACAAAGAAACCATTTTTTAAGTGGTCAGTTTATATTTATTGAATGAATAAGAATTGGAAATTGGGGGCGCCTGGGTGGCTCAGTTGGTTAAGCGACTGCCTTCGGCTCAGGTCATGATCCTGGAGTCCCGGGATCGAGTCCCGCATCGGGCTCCCTGCTCGGCAGGGAGTCTGCTTCTCCCTCTCCCACTCCCCGTTTGTGTTCCCTCTCTCGCTGTGTCTTTCTCTGTCAAATAAATAAATAAAATCTTTAAAAAAAAAAAAAAAGAATTGGAAATTGGGACCAAAGAGTGGGCTAGGGAAGCTGGGTGTGCCCACGTATTATCTACTCAAACACTGAAATATTTAGCATCAATCCATTTGAAATGGATTTCCAAATGAAACCAGAAGAAACAGAGAGGGGCTCCAATACAGCATACCCAAGTGGTCGCGCAGAAACAGAACCGATTAGAATTTAATCTGGAGGGGGGCATCTGAGTAGAGTAAGAACCAATTGGTCACCTCCAGGATAGTGTGAGATAATCACAAAAACAAGTTGATTTAGGCACACCAGAGCCTCAAGCAGGAAAGGACCCTGGTAGGGAATGGAGGGCCTGGAGTGGTGGACCAAACAGAAGTTCATAGCCTCAAAGGATTCAAATAGGGAAACCTAAAGAGTAACAGGAATTGGGAAGAGGAGAAAGGGATTATTTACAACCTTTATGTTGGACAAAGGGCTCTAAGCAATATAGACCTCTATTTCTGAAGCACATCAACAATATACAGCAGGTGTCCCTGCATTTCATGTCACTGTTACATGGCTAACCTGTGATCACAACGGCTCTGTGTCCTGGATGAAAACAGTCAGGGCTGGAGGAGGGAGCCCTGCCAGGGAAGTGAAGGCAGGGTGGCAAGTCTAGAGGTTCTTCCCACTGGACCCGTATGTGGTAGCAGCCAAAATGAATTTCTAGTAGGTGAAATGTCATATACTTCATAAAAGGGGCTTTGTAGATGAAGCATGAGTGAACTAGATACAGAAGGCAATCCCTCAACTTTTAATATGTAGAAGAATAAATCATACTCTCTGGAGCCCTCATGTATGAACTATACATTCACTGGAGGTCAGGTGTCTGGGCAGGAAAACATTTTGCTCTGTCTTTTCAAAGAAACCACTTTATATTTTTCTTTGTTTTTGATAAGTTCTTGTCAAATTAATGTTCTTTGTATACTTTTCATTTTCTCAAGGCAAAACAAAGATCCTTTGTTTAACTTATTATTCCTTCATTCAACAAATATTAATTCAATGAATATTCATTGTTCCAGTAAACAAAGACAAAGCCCCTGCTCTCTTGGAGATTATATTCTGGTACAATAGCAGCATAATTTTATAAATTCTCCCGTAACAATAAGTAATCTGACAAAAATAGACAAGTACAAGTAGAAAGACAATACTTAATCTTGTTTACCAAGATATTTTAACATGAAAATTTAAGTTTGTCTCAAAATTAATTTAATGTAATCCCAATAAAAATATCTGCATACATTTTTATAGAACTAGACTTATTGAGCCTAAAGTTCATGTGGAAAAATAAACATGTGAGAATCGCCAAGAAATCCCTGAGAAAGAATATCTACAAGGGAGGACTAGCCCTAGGAAACATTAAAACATACTATAAAGTCTCTCTAATTAAAACAGTGTGGAACAGGAGCCTGGATAGATGGACTAGCAGAAAAAAAAAAATGAAAGTCCAGAAATAGGCCCAGTATGTAGGAAAATTTAGCATATGATAAATGTGGTATCTCAAGAAGAATATTTTAAAAAATAGTTCTGGGACAACTGGCTAGCCATTTGGAAAAAGAGAAATTTAATCCATACCTTCCACCATACACAAGAGTAAATTCCAAATACATCAAGAATTTAAATTAAACAATAAAACTACACAAGGACAAAAAAATGGATAAATTCTGCTATAATTGAGGGTAGAGGAAAACTTTCTAGCTATGATTCAAGTTCCAGATACAAAACAAAAAAAACAAAACAAAACAAAAAAAACGACTGACAAATTCTGACTACATAAAAATTAAAATGTTTACATGGCAAAACAAGTCACAATAAAAATGATCAAAAGACAACTGACAATCTGGGACAAAAGATTTGCAACGTGTATCTCAAAGTATAAAGAATGCTTAAAAATGTAAGGGATAGATGAAATTTGAGGACATTATGCTGAATGAAATAAGCCAATGACAAAAAATAAATATTATATAATTCCACGTATATGAGGTATCTAGAGTAATCTAATTCATAGAAATAGACAATAGAATGGTAGTTGCCAGGGACTTAGGGAAGAGAGAAATGGGGAGTTGTTTAGTGAGTATTCAGTTTCAGTTTTGCAAGATGAAAAGTTCTAGAGATTGGTTGTGCAACTATGTGAAGAAACACCACTGAATTGTACACTGAAAAATGGTTAAGATGGGGGCGCCTGGATGGCTCAGTCCGTTGAGCATCCAACTCTTTGTTTCAGCTCAGGTCATGATCTCAGGGTCATGGGATCAAGCCCCGTGTCGGACTCCATGCTCAGCAGGGAGTCTGCTTGAGATTCTCTCTCTCCCTCTCCCTCTGCCCCTCCCCCCCTGCTCGTGCACGCTCTCTCTCTCTCTCAAATAAATATTTTTTAAAAATAAATTTAAAAAATGGGGCGCCTGGGTGGCTCAGTTGGTTAAGCAACTGCCTTCTGCTCAGGTCATGATCCTGGAGTCCCGGGATCGAGTCCCGCATCGGGCTCCCTGCTCAGCGAGGAGCCTGCTTCTCCCTCTGACCCTCCCCCCTCTCATGTACTCTTTCTCATTCTCGCTCTCTCAAATAAATAAATAAATCTTAAAAAAAAAAAAAATTTTTTTAAATGGTTAAAATGGTAAATTTTATGTTGTATTTTACTAGATTTTAATTTCAGGGAAAATAAGACCAAAACCCAATAGAAAAATAGGGAGAAAATATGAACCAACATTTTACAATAAAAATTTTATAAAAATGGTCCTTAATTCTATGAAAAATATTTAATCCTATCATAATTTTAAAAAGCATACTTAAACTACCCTGAGATACTATTTGTCACCTATCAGACTGATAAAAAGTAAAAAAATGACCCCCACATTCTGTGGTGAGACTATGGGGAAGAAGTACTCCCACAAATTGCAAGTAGGAATGTGAACTGACACAATCCTTTTGGAGAGAAATTTTGCGATATCTACCAAAACTGCATATTGACCCAGCAGCCCAACTTCTAGAAATTGAGAATATACCTCCAATACAAAAACACACATACAAGGCTATTCATGGCAGCAAAATACTGGAAACATTTGAGAGTGACCAAATAAATTATTATACATCCACACATTGATGTTCTGTGCAGCAGTGAAAAAGAAGGAGGAAATCAAATCAACACATTGTACACCTTAAACTTACACAATGTCATACGTCAATTCTATCTCAAGAAAACTAAGAAAAAAGAGTGAAGATCATCTCTATAAACTGATATAGAGTAAATTCTAGGTATGTTGTTAAAATGCAAAAGAATATTTAAATTATGATACATTTTGTATAAGATAAAAGGGGAAATACAAAAATAAATCTCTTCCTTTATGAAAAATTAAACATAGGAAGGATAAACCAGAAATTAATGAGACTGGTTATTTAAAGGGAGTGGGTTTGGGGCACCTCGGTGGCTCAGTCACTTAAGCATCTGCCTTAGGCTCAGGTCATGATCCTAGGGTCCTGGGATTGAGCACTGTGTCGGGCTCCCTGCTCAGTGAGGAGTCTGCTTCTGCCTCACCCCACCGTTCTTGTGCTCTCTCTCTCTCTCAAATAAATAAATAAAATCTGGGGCACCTGGGTGGCTCAGTCGTTAAGTGGCTACCTTTGGCTCAGGTCATGATCCCAGGGTCGTGGGATTGAGCCCCACATCGGGCTCCCTGCTCGGCGGGAAGCCTGCTTCTCCCTCTCCCACTCCCCCTGCTTGTGTTCCCTCTCTTGTTGTGTCTCTCTCTGTCAAATAAATAAATAAAATCTTTTTAAAATAAATAAATAAATAAATAAATAAAATCTTTAAAAAATAAAAAAGAAGGAGAGGGTTGGACCAGGTAGAAAGTATGGGGGGATGGGAACAGGGCAAAAAGGATGGGGGACCCTACTCTGAGCTTATCTCTTGATGTAGTTCTGACTTTTAAACCATGCTACTGTTTTATATGCTTAAAATATAAGTAAAGAAAATCTATAATAAAGATGAGGGGGGAAAAACAAAATGAAAAACAAACAGAAAGTCATGAACCTAAATAGATTTCAAATTAATAACATAGTCACACTGAAAGGGTGTAGAACTAACCAAAGTAACTTTTGAACACAGTAGCTTCACTATACCTTCAAGATAAATACAAAAAACCAGAGACAAATATTGAACTGTAGTGAGTAGGTATATTTTTCACAGTCTCATGAGTTAGCAATTTAAAAACTATTTATTTGTATTCTAGGATTTAACAAAATAAGTAAATATTTTATGGTTTGTAAAAGCCAGGTTTCTCACTATCAGAAAAGGGAGCTACAAATATGGAAAGGGGAAGACTAGAATAGATCCTATGATCCTGAATTGGAATAGGAGACATCAGTATAAACACATGATTTTTAAGATAGATAGATGATAGAAGGATGGATGGATAGATAACTGCCTAGCTCTTTCTTTTTTTTTTTTTTAAGATTTATTTATTTATTTGAGAGAGCGAGAATGAGAGAGAGAGAGTACATGAGAGGGGGGAGGGTTAGAGGGAGAAGCAGGCTCCTTGCTGAGCAGGGAGCCCGATGCGGGACTCGATCCAGGGACCCAGGATCATGACCTGAGCCGAAGGCAGTTGCTTAACAAACTGAGCCACCCAGGCGCCCCTGCCTAGCTCTTTCTGCTGAGAGAGCCAAAAAGCAATTTCATCCATTGTCAAGGAACACATCTAACTCTCATATCACAGTTTCTAAATACCATTCTCTACTAAAAAGGCCAGGAGTCCTTGGAGAGATGAGTGATTCCAAGGTTAGAACAGAAAAAGTACAGGAAAAGCCTGAAACATCTTATTGCATCAGAACATAAGAACTCAAAGAATGATGGGATAAGAAAAAGAGGACATAGGGACTCCTGGGTGGCTCAGTCGGTTAAGCGTCTGCCTTTGGCTCGGGTCATGATCTCAGGGTCCTGGGATCAAGTCCCTCATCGGGCTCCCTGCTCAGCAGGGAGTCTGCTTCTCCCTCTGCCCCTCCCCCTGCCTGTGCTCTCTCTCTGGGTGAAATAAATGAACAAATAAAATCTTAAAAAGGAGGGCATAAGAGTTAACTTGAAAGGGGTGTCTGGGTGGCTCAGTCGTTGGGCATCTGCCTTCAGCTCAGGTCATGATCCCAGGGTCCTAGGATTGAGCCCCGCGTCAGGCTTCCTGCTCAGCGGGAAGCCTGCTTCTCCCTCTCCCACTCCCCCTGCTCGTGTTCCATCTCTCACTGTGTCTCTCTCTGTCAAATAAATAAATAAAATCTTTAAAAAAAAAAGTTAACTTGAAGAACTCCCACTGGCCAAATCTGGGACAACTGAATGTCACAATAAACAATAATAATAACAACACATTATAACTCAATGGTTACAATAAGACTCCATAGCCCATACTGGTTTGAGTGACTGATGAGAGAAAGGATGAAGTTCTTCCTTACTATAAAATTCCAACTAAAAAATATACAAGGAATGATGGAAATATTATTTGGTAACCACCATAATAATCACTGTTTCAGGTAAGAATGTTAACATTATAGGAACAGGTAAAGCGTATAGAAGAATTTTTTATAAACTTTTTCCACTTTTCTATAAATCTGAAATTATTTCAAAATAACAAGATGGTTTGTACATTTTTTTAAAGATTTGTTTGTTTGTTTATGTACTTATTTGACAGAGAGAGAGCGAGCATGCACGAGACAGCACAAGCAGGGGGAGCGGCAGAGGGAGAGGGAGATGCAGGCTCCCTGCTAAGCAGGGAGCCCTTGCGGGGCTCCATCTCAGGACCTCCATCCCAGGACCCTGGGATCATGACCTGAGCTGAAGGCAGATGCTTAATCGACTGAGCCAGCCAGGTGCCCTAAAAGATGTTTAAATGAATGGTCTAGTTGTACATTTTTTCCTTTGTTTCTTACTTCAATTGTTTTTCTTCAATTTTTTTTCAATTAGTTGCTCACTCCAAAATTCTGTCTGCTCCATTATGGTGCTGCTTGATCTTAAAAGTCTTGTGATGGTTCCCAATCCCTCACTATGTATCAACGGACTGACCTCTTTCTAGTAATGAAACTGCTTTCCTCTGCTTGCTTTCTCTCTCTCTGCTTAGGTGATTTCATGACTGTTAGTATCATCTATATGTGTTGATGGGTCCTAAATCCATATCTCTAGAACTGAGGTATTCCTGAAAAATCAGTATAGCCATAGGAGACCTTTGATCTCCCAAGCCTCTAAGCCATTCCTCCCTTAGTCTTAGCTATCTCAATAAATGGCACCAATTACCTTATAAAGTCAGGCCAAAACCCTAAAAGTCATCCTTGGTTCCTCTTTTGCTTACCTTTCATATCCAATCTATCAGTAGTCCTATCATGTCTATATCCCAAATATATCCTGAATCGATCAACTTTTTCTAGCTCTTTTACTATCATTCTAAGCTATAATCATCTCTCATCCAAGATTGTTGTCTTTTACTACTAGCTGATTCTTCCTGCTTTTTACTCTTGCCCTGGCCATAATCCATTTTTTAAAGTATCAAAGTTGTTTTTTTTCCCTCACATCACTGTCAAAGTGGCTTTTTATCAATAAAATATAAATCAAATTATAATATTCCCATGAGTAGAATCCTTCAATGACTTCCCATTGCAATTTGGGTAAAATGAACTCCTTACCATAGCCTACATAATCTGGCCCCTGACTCTCTCTTCAAGTTCACTTTATGTACTCTCATGAGCTCATTCAGTATGCTCTAGTCAAGCTGGCCTTTCAGTTCCTGGCACATACCAAACTGTTTTCTCCTTCAGGACTTTATTTTTTTTTATTTTTTATTTAAATTCAATTTAACAAGTTAACATATACTGTATTATTAGTTTCAGGGGTAGAATTTAGTGAAACATCAGTTGCATACAAAACCCAGTGCTCATTACATCAAGTGCCCTCCTTAATGCCCATCACCCAACTTTCCCATCTTTCCCCCACCTTCCCTCCAGCAACCCTCAGTTTGTTTCCTATAGTTAAAAGTCTCTTATGGGGTGCCTCATTGTCTCAGTCAGTTAAGCATCTGCCTTCAGCTCAGGTCATGATCCCAGGGTTCTGCGATCAAGACCTGAGTTGGGCTACCTGCTCAGTGGGGAGACTGCCTCTCCCTCTCCCTCTGCCTGCTGCCCACCCCCCTGGCTTGTGCTCTCTCTCTCTCTCTCTCTGTCAAATAAATAAATAAAATATTTTTTTAAAGTCTCTTATGGTTTGACTCCCTCTCTGTTTTCATCTTATTTTATTTTTCCTTCCCTTCCCCTCTGTTCATCTGTTTTGTTTCACAGGATATAAAATCAACACACAGAAGTCAGTTGCATTTCTATGCATGTAACAATGAGGCAGAAGAAAGAGAAATCAAGGAATCTATCCCATTTACAATTGCACCAAAAACCATAAGATACCTAGGAATAAACCTAACCAAAGAAGTAAAGGATCTGTACTGCTTCAGGGACTTTAAACTTAACTGTTCCTCCTACTGGGAAATTCTCATCCCCAGGTCTTCCTATGGCTGGTTCTTTTCTACCATTCAGGTCTCCAAAATGCCACTGCCTCAGGGACACCTTCTCTGACCACCTGCTTTATATGGCTCCACTCTCTGACCAGTCACTCTCTATCCTGTTACATTGTATTTCTTTCATAGTACTTGTCACCATTATTTTGTTTGTTTTACTTGATTACTATGTCTTCCCCATTAGTATATAAGCTCCATAAGAGCAAAAACTATGTCCATCTTGTTGATCAATCTTCAGCATCTAACACAGGATCAGGTACATAGTAAACATTTATTAATTTTTTCATGAATAAATGCTTTGATTATAGGTAGGCAAGGAAGATATTTTCTCAATTCCCCCAAATCTACAGCAGTTTTATAAAGTAGGTCAGTGTCAAACTCTAAAATATTACATAAAAAACTAGGCATGAATAAACTATATGATTTTATAGTGACAGGAAGTCTAAAATTCATTATTCTAATTATGTATCCTTAACTTATTGTGTTGTTTTTTTTTTAAAGATTTTATTTATTTATTTATTTGAGAGAGAGAGAGAGCATGAGAGAGGGGAGGGTCAGAGGGAGAAGCAGACTCCCTGCCGAGCAGGGAGCCCGATGCGGGACTCGATCCCGGGACTCCAGGATCATGACCTGAGCCAAAGGCAGTCGCTTAACCAACTGAGCCACCCAGGCGCCCCTTAACTTATTGTGTTTTAACCCTTTCATCCCCTAAAATAAAAATATGTTACATGTCAATTATAGCCCAATAAAATATATATTTCATATATATGTGTATATATATGTACACATTTGACCCTTAGAATTAAAGTATATATTCTTCCTTCAGCAAAAAGATATCGTCTTTGGAAAACTTCCTACTTTATGTCCCCACTATATTTTTTCATACTTCCATCACAATACCTGTTATATTTTACTGAGCTTAAGTGTTTATATTTATTCATTCATTAAGCATTTATTGAGTATCCGCTACTGGTGTTCAATACCATAGATGTTAAAGATACAAAGATGATTAAGAAGCAATTCCTAGCCTCAAGCCTAGGAATATATCACTTAAATCCATGAAAAGATCAAGGGAATACCTAATGCAATGTGCTAAGTAAATTAACAAAAAATAAATAGGCTATAATAGGAGCAAAGAAAAAGTCATTTATCCAAACCCATAGAAAGAGGGTAAGGCTTCCTGAGGGTGATGACTGAGCTGAATTAGAGACAGCCAGATGAAAAGAAGAATGGATGATGAAGGGACATGCCAGACAAAAGCAGTGAAGTGAGAAATGTCATATTTCCTCAAGGATTAAGAAGCAAGTTCATGTGGGTAAAGCATAAGCATGATAGTGTGTAGGGAGAGGAGAGGCTGGGGAATAGGCAGGGGTCATACTACAGAAAGCTTTCCACGCCACATTAAGCTTTAACGGGTATGGGAAGCCATTGATGTCTACTGTAGTCAAGCAAAGCAAGAGATGAAGTCCTGATCTAAGGCTAGGAGAAGAAGAGGGCTAATAGGAGAAATATTCACAGTACTTGGGGACTAATTGTATGACAGGTGGGTAGTTGGTGAGGGGAAGGAGAAGTTAAAACTCAGATGTTTTGAGCATGAGTGTCTCTATAGTGGTAACAAGAACTAGAATCAAAAATAAGGAAAAAGAGAAGTCTGATGGAGGAAGCTGATGAGTTGTTTTTTTTTTTTTTTTTGACATGTTGAATTTGAGGTATTTTTGCATAAAAATATCTGAGAGTCATCAATATACAGAAGGTAGCTGAAATCAGAAAAGGAGAGAATCATCCTGGGAGATTCAAGGAAGGAGAACAGTGGTCCACAGGCAGGGAAGAGAAAGCCATGAAGATGACATACAGATAACAGAAAACCAGAAGAATAAATACAAGGGAATAAAAAGGAAATGGTCAGCTAGAATCACACTGTTTTTTACTTTAGCCATTCTAGTGGGTATGTAGTGATAACTCATCATGGTTTTCATTTGCATTCCCCTAAAGACTAATGATGTTGATGATATTGAACATCTTTTAAAAATGTGCTTATTGGCCATCTATATATCCTCTCTGGTAAAATGTCTATTTATGCTTTTTACCCATTTTCTAACTGGATTGTTTGACAGTTCTTTACATCTCTGAGACATTAAGTCCTTTGTTGGATATGTGATTTGTATTTTCACCCAGTGTGCAGCTTGTCTTCTCATCCTCTTTTTTTTTTTTTAAAGATTTTATTTATTTATTTGACAGAGAGAGAGATAGCGAGAGCAGGAACACAAGCAGGGGGAGTGGGAGAGCGAGAAGCAGGCTTCCTGCTGAGCAGGGAGCCCGATGTGGGACTCGATCCCAGGACCCTGGGATCATGACCTGAGCTGAAGGCAGACGCTTAATGACTGAGCCACCCAGGCGCCCCTGTCTTCTCATCCTCTTAACACAGTCTTTCACTGAGCAATAGTTTTAAATTTTGGTGAAATATAATTTTTTGGGCTTTTTCTTTTATGGATTATGTTTTTGGTGTCATGTCTAGAAACTCTGCTTAGCTCTAGGCTTGCTTCTAAAAGGTTTATAGTTTTACAATTCTCCTGTTGTTGTCTTTTAAAAGGTTTTAAAATAGTTTTATGTTTTACATTTAAATCTATGATTTAATTTCAATAATTTTTGCACAAGGTATGAAGTTAAGGCTGAGGTTTGGGCTTTTTTGTTGTTGTTTATTTGTTTCAATTTTTAATGGATGTCCAATTGCTCCACCGTATTTGTTGAAAAGACTATCCTTCTTCTATTGAATTAATTTTTTTTTAAAGATTTTATTTATTTATTCATGAGAGACAGAGAGAGAGAGAGAGAGAGAAGCAGGCTCCCAAGGAGCAGGGAGCCCGATGCGGGACTCGATCCCAGGACCCTGGGATCATGACCTGAGCCGAAGGCAGACGCTTAACCATCTGAGCCACCCAGGCGCCCTATTGAATTAATTTTTGCACTTTGTCAAAAATCAGTTGGCTGTACTCGTGTAGGTCTACTTCTGGGTCATTCATTTATTCCACTGATCCATGTGTCCAACTATTTAAAAGCAAAAACATTTATTTTTTATTTTTTAGTAAAAACATTTTTAAAAAGTCAGCTGGAGGGGTGCCTGGGTGGCTCAGTCAGTTAAGCATCTGCCTTCGGCTCAGGACATGATCCCAGTCCTGGGAATGAGCCCCACATTGGGCTCCCTGCTCAGCGGAGAGCTTGCTTCTCCCTCTCCCTCTACCTGCCACTACCCCTGCTTGTGCTTCTGCTCGTGCTCTCTCTCTCCATCAAATAAATAAATAAAATCTTTAAAAAATAAATAAATAAATAATAAAAGTCAGCTGGAGGTCTAGTGAGAACAGTATTAAAAAAACATCCCTTGGATTTGGCAATTAGTGGTCACTGGTGACACTAATGATGAAGAGGTGGGGTTCCTTCATGCCAGATTACCAAAAGCAGTGGGTTCAAAGGTGAATGACTGTTTCATGCCTGGCTACCTATTTTAGATTGTAAGACACTAGAAGGTAAGAATGGTGGATGAAGAGTGAGGATGCTAAGCACATACACACAAATATGCCTTGCAATTCACCCAGCCTCATGTTAAATATTTATGAATGTTTTATATCAGTTCTTATTATCTAGTAAAGAGGCAAATACACAGCCAAAGTCTCCATAAAGGTTGGGAGGGAGGTGAAGGAAGAAGATGAAAGAAAGATAGAAAGAAAAGAAAAGAAAAGAAAGGAAGGAAGGAAGGAAGGAAAAAAGAAAGAGAAAACTTGGAGAAGCTGAAATTGGCTTTTCCACAGATACTCAGTACAGGGATGTACCCTGAGCCCTCTATCCCCAAAGGGAACTTGAAGAGACTTGGAAAGCCTGTACCCCCATCTGGGAACATGCTGTATGAATTTCTCTTCTGTGTAGCCAGCTCCATAGGTTTCCATATCCTTTGCTGTGAAATAAGTGTTATGTGTCATCATCTTCCCAACAATCACACCATAGCCCCAAGTTGTCGACCATGCAGTCAGTGTCATTTTTTTTTAATCTAGCATCTAGTGTGTGGCTAGCACCCTATAGATTCTCAATAAGTAATCATTATTATATCAATATTAGAACAGTGAAAAACAGGGCGCCTGGGTGGCTTAGTCGGTTAAGCATCTGCCTTCAGCTCAGGTCATGATCCCAGGGTCCTGGGATCGAGTCCCGCATCGGGCTCCCTGCTCTGTGGGGAGCCTGCTTCTCCCTCTCCTCCCCACTTGTGCTCTCTATCTCACTATCTCTGTCTCTCTCAAATAAATAAAATCTAAAAAAAAAAAAAATTAAAAAAAAAAAAGAACAGTGAAAAACAAAATGCATTTCCTTTATAATGGCAACTTTAAATTTTTTTCCAGTTTCTGGAATAAGAACTAAAACATTTACCACTAATCCTCAAATAACAAATGGCAGCAAAAATATAACTCTTAAACCCCATATTGTCATCCATGACATGCTTGTTCCTTTGGCACAGAAAATGAAAATCTCAGTTTCTAAATTTCTTCCTCTTCTAGGATGGGTCTTATTAGCAGGTGGTCTTAGAAGGAGCTACTTTGTCATAATTTCTTTGGACATTTTAAAAACAGGAAATATTAAAAAAAATTGAACTCACTCCTTTCTTTTTAATTTCACTGGTCATCTGTCAAAAGCAAACAAATAAGACATAATTAAATCAAGGAGATAAAAATTATAAGTGACTTAAATGTATGTATTATGTATATGTATTATTCTCTTAAAAATACTAGTTATATTGAGATCAACTTAAAATAATTACAAATTAAAATTGTATAAGGATAAACTTTTTAAAAAGACAACCTAAACTTACAGTTGGAGGATAATCTGGCTCTGGGATTGGAGGTGTCCTTTTATCCAGCGTTCTGTCTAAACTTCTTTTGGCTCCATCAACTCTGGATTATAGTTTAAAAAATAGTTTATAGTTAAACTACTTATAGTTATAAAAAATGTCCGACTCTCTTGAAGACATCATTAAGATATATTATTAAAACATTACAGGGGGCGCCTGGATGGCTCAGTCGGTTGAGCGTCTGCCTTCTGCTCAGGTCATGATCCCAGAGTCCTGGGATCGAGCCCCACATGGGGCTCCCTGCTCACGGGGAGCCTGCTTCTCCCTCTCCCCCTCATGCTTGCGTGCTCTTTCTCTCTCTCAAATAAATAAATATTTGAAAAAAAATTACAATTTGGGGGTGCCCGGCTGGCTGAGTCAGTGAAGCGTGCAACTCTTAAACTCAATCTCATGAGTTCAAGCCCCACACTGGGGGTAAAGTTTACTTAAATAATAATCATCACAATTAAATATTACAATTTGAACATTTTTTCAACTATACTTACAGAAGAGATATTCAAGAGTTCTTTATCAACTAATGAATTATTGAACATTATATCAAAAATTAATGATGGGGGCGCCTGGGTGGCTCAGTCGTTAAGCATCTGCCTTCGGCTCAGGTCATGATCTCAGGGTCCTGGGATCGAGCCCCACATCGGGCTCCCTGCTCCGCGGGAAGCCTGCTTCTCCCTCTCCCACTCCCCCTGCTTGTGTTCCCTCTCTCGTCTCTCTTTCTGTCAAATAAATAAATAAAATCTTAAAAAACAACAACAAAACTAATGATGTACTATACCTTGGCTAATTGAATTTAAGTAAAAAAATAAAATAAAATACAAAAAAATACAAGAGTTCTTTATCTTACTGAATTTTCTCTAAGAAACAAATCCCTTTGGAAACTCCAAAAAAAAAAAAAAAAAGAAAAGAAACAAAAGAAAAAAATACCAGTAGTATTATCAATGAGACCTTAATTTTCAAATTATGTGTGTACTATAAAAAAAAATGAGACTAAAAATAAAAATCAAATTTTTTCCAATTCAAACTTACAAATTTTAAGTTAATCCTGATGCTTAGTAGGCCCTCATATGTATTGTCCCTGTTCCAAAGCCACCCTGTCAGAGAAGCCTTACCTTACCCTTTATATTAAATATCACTTCCTTCACTATCCAACCTCTTTACCCTCACTTACTTTGCTTCATAGAATTTACCCACCATTTGACATATTATACGTTGTAGACTATTTTATTCATTGCCTTGTCCCTAATGCCGAGAACAGTACCTCGGCACATAGTAGGTACTTGATAAATAGTTTGAAAAGAGGGGTGCCTGGGTGGCTCAGTCGGTTAAGCATCTGCCTTTGGCTCAGGTCATGATCCCAGGGTCCTGAGATTGAGCCACGTGTCCTCCAGCTCGTCGGGCTCCCTGCTCAGTGGGGACTCTGCCTCTCCCTCTACCCCTCCCCCTGCTTGAGCTCTCTCTCTCTCTCTCTCAAATAAGTAAAATCTTTTTAAAAAATAGTTTGAACATAGGAATTGATCATCCATAAAATAAAGTTATATCATTTTCTAATCCATCTGTCACCAAATATTGAATGCTCATATTATGCAAGACACTCTACTAGGTTTTATTAAAATATAACAGCAACAAATCTCAAGGAATTGATAAACTGAAAGGGTGAGGAGATAAAAACAGGTACCATATGAAAGGCATGGGGCCCTGATGGTTCAGAGGAGGGGACAAGTTCACTTCCACCTGGAGGTGTCTATTAAGGCTACATGAACAAACTAGCCTTTGCAATGAGCTTTAATAAGGGAGGGGATTTCAGGTGGAGATGTAGTTTTCCTGGGTAGATGGATCTGAACAAACATGACTCTCCCGAGGAACAGAAAGTCACGGGAATGATCAAAGGAAAAAACAGGGAGTAGTAGGGAGCTGGGACCAAATGGAGATTAGTTTGGAGAAATGGACTGGAATATCCAACTAAGGGCCTCAAATAGCAGGGTTTTTTTATTCAATAGACAATGGGGAGTTGCTGAGAGTTTTTGAGCATGGAAACATTTTTAGGAAGACAAATCTACCAGTTTGTAAAGGTAAATACACTGGGGGAGATGGCCAAAGCATAGAGTATACAAGGAAAAGAAAAGAGACCTGAGAAAGATTGGAAGACGCCAAACATGACAGGAATAAGAAAAAAACACAATTGAAGGAGGCAAAGGAGATGTGATCAGAGAGGCAGGAGGAGAACCAAAAGGAATTTCAAGGAAAAGATGGGCACCAAAACCATAAACGCATAGACTGGTAAGTTCCATAAAGACAAGGGCCATGTCTGTTTTGCTCACTGCTCTAGCCACAATACTTAGATAGTATCCATCAAGGTCAATAAATAGCTATGGTATGATCAGAACTGTGGATTTGGGAAAAATCTCATATATCTAATTCAGACCTTATTTGATGCACAAATACTCTCAAAAATATCGAGTTGTACCCTGAGATGAGTGAGGGGGATGGCATTCATCACTTTCTGAGGTAGCCCAATTTATGGTCAGCTAGCTTATATTCTTAGAAACAAAATTTTTTTATTGAGTTATATCCTTGTAACTTTGGTTCTCCAGAGCTATACACAAAAATTCATATTCTTTTTCTGTTGCCCTTCTGAAACTTAATGATACTTATCCAGTTCTTTCAACTATTCCTGTCAATAAAAGTTACCACTTGCGGTGAGCTTATTATGTTTTAGGCATTGGCTTAAGATCTTTACATGCATGGATCTCATTTAACTCTCACAAAAATCCTAAGAGAAAAGCACGATTCTTATCTCCATCCTACAGATAGGAAGATGAAGATAAATCAAGTTACTTAACTTGCCAAATTCATGCATGGCTCATAAGCTGCAGAGACAGGATATGAACTCAGGCCAGTATAGATGCCAGTCTACACTCTTACCCATTAAGCAAATCAGCCTCCTTCTAATGAGATGGTTTATCAAAATTCCTCTCTCCTCCATGGCTATTATGGTTTATCAACATCCCTCTTAAAGTGTGACTCCAGAATTCCAGATGTTGTTTGACCGGTGCAGAGTGAAAATTTTCTATCATGCATTCTAGACATTTTACATTTATCAAAGCAGCCTAAGACTGAACTCCCTTTTTTTTTATTAAGTATGCTCTAAGCCCAACATGGAGCTTCAACTCTTGACCCCAAGATCAAGAGTCCCCTGCTCTACTGACTTAGCCAGGAGCCCCTGAATTAGCTTTTTTGAGTAGACTCATTTCCATGTTAACTCTTACTGAGCATGACTAAACTAAAATTCCAAAGGCTTTTTCACAACAAGAAGTAGGAAATGTGGCTCGAATATCCTTCTTCCTCTTTTCTTTGTGAATCATCAAGGCCTCAACCAGACTTCCTTTCATCTGTCATTATTTCCCCAAAGAGCCTAGCCCTCCACAATCCATACTTTCAAGAAATTTGCCTTATACTTTGGTACGTTAGTTGGCACTAGCTGACTTGCACAGCAATTATCCCAACAAAAATATGCTTGACCTCCTTGAGCTCTTTATATATAAAAGCCACCCTTTAAGATAGCAGCAATTTCCTGCGGCGTGTTTTCTCCTACTGGCTAAAAATAAAAGGAGCTGGGAAGAATATAAAAGTGAGCCTTTTCATTCTCTGTTTTTGCTTTGTGTGTTGACAGTCAAAAATAAATAAATGAACAAAAAATTGGATAATTTCAAAGGAACTATGTGAGAGACTCCGTGCAGTGAAGGAGAGAAAGGCTGGTCTGAATCAAGAGGGAGATAGTGGCCAAGGAAGAAGTGACTCATTCCTGGGACTCTGGAAAGCTACAGAATGATTTTTTTTTTCAGCCAGTGTTCCCAGGCACTGGTCACAGAAGGGGCCCAGTTATGCCCAGGACACCTTACATCCTACCTCAGTCCTGGAGCTCTCTCTATCAACAGACTTCACCCCACCTTTGAAACAGGGAAATCTACGTTCCTATTTCCTAATAGGTAGAGGTAGCAAGAGACTGACAATCACAAAATCCACAGTCTTCCAGAAAAATGTGTTTCTGGTATAAAAACCTTTCATTGCAAATGCATTTATCCTAAATAAACACATGGCAATTCTAATCTCAGTATTAGTACAGCACCATGCTTCAGGTAAATTTTTTTTTGAAGATTTTATTTATTTATTTGACAGAGAGAAACAGCAAGAGAAGGAACATAAGCAGGGGGAGGAGAAGCAGGTTTCCCACTGAGCAGGGAGCCCGATGCGGGGCTCGATCCTAGAACCCTGGGATCACGACCTGAGCCGAAGGCAGACACTTAACGACTGAGTCACCCAGGCACCGCCCCTGCTTCAGGTAATTTTGAGACACTATTTGTTATTAAGCACCCAAATGAGAGAGGTACTACTTACACATCTTTACAAAGCATAAGAGTTAGATCTCTCCTTTAAAAATTCCTTTAAAGGTGGCTCAGTTGGTTAAGCGACTGCCTTTGGCTCAGGTCATGATCCTGGAGTCCCGGGATCGAGTCCCGCATCAGGCTCCCTGCTCAGTGAGGAGTCTGCTTCTCCCTCTTACCGTCCCCCCTCTTGGGCTCTCTCTCTTTCTCAAATAAATAAATAAAATCTTTAAAATAAATTCCTTTATTCATCAACAATAACATGCCAGATACTGTGCTTTGTGTTGAGATCTCTGCCCTTAAGTATGTCAAAGTGAGTAGAAGAGAATGGCAACGAAGACACAATACACTGTGTTGTTGAGGAAATCACACTTCCTCGATCTATGTGCTGGTTGACCCTTCTGTACCCAACATCTAAATATTATAATTCTTGGGGCACCTGGGTGGCTCAATCAGTTGGGTGTCTGACTCTTGATTTCAGCTCAGGTCGTGATCTCTGGGTTGTGGGATCAAGCCCCAAGTTGGGCTCCACACTCAGTGCAAAGTCTGCTTGTCCCTCTCCCTCTGCTCCTCCCCCTGCTCTCTCTCTCAAATAAATAAATACAATCTTAAATAAATATATATTTTAATAAATGTTTTATTAAAAATAAATTTTTTATTTTATAAATTTTTTATTTTATAAAAAATAAATATTATATAATATAAATATTATAATTCCTAAAGGCCTACTCCTGGGCTGCCTTCTCTCAATTTTTACTCTCTCTAGGTGATTTGAACTATTCCTCATAGCCTTAACAATCATCTACATTCTGCTGACTCCCAAATTTTTATCTTTAGCCTAGACCTCTTCTCATATATACATATATATATATATACATATATACACATATATATCCAGCTGCCTACTTAACATATTCCCTTATATGTTTAGATGTCACATAAGCACCTCAACTTCAAAATTTACCTCCCCGATCTTCTGGACTTCTGATTCTCTATAAATATAGACACTACCATCCACCTTGTTACCAAAGCAAGTCCTACTGATTCTGAATCCAAACCTATCCCCTATAAATATACTTCTCTCCTCCTCCACTGTCTTCAGCCTTATCCAAACCACCGAAAGCTCTCATCTATGTTACTACAAAAGCAGTCTACCTCGTCTCCTTGTTTCCCTCTACTCTTGCCCTCTTCCCTTCCACCTCAGTCTATTCTTAATAGCCAGACTGATATTTTTAACTGTAAGTTGATTTTCTTTTTTTTTTTTTAAAGATTTTATTTATTTATTTGAGAGAGAGAGAAAGCATGAGGTGGGGAGGGTCAGAGGGAGAAGCAGACTCCTCGCTGAGCAGGGAGCCCGATGCGGGACTTGATCCCGGGACTCCAGGATCATGACCTGAGCCGAAGGCAGTCGCTTAACCAACTGGGCCACCCAGGCGCCCGTAAGTTGATTTTCATGTCATGTCCCAGTTTAAAACATTTCAATGGCTCCACTGAACTTAAAATGGAATCTGAATTTATTAGTATGGCTTACAAAGCCTTTCACACTCTGTCCCCACCTTTCTCTCCACCTTCACCTGATACCACCACTCACCCCCAAGTTCCTGATACTCTAATGACCGTGGCCTTTGTCAGCTCCCAGACCACCAGAAAGCATTTATATTCCAGAGCTTTCAACACTTGCTATCCCCTTTGCTAGAGTGCTATTCCGTTTATTTAAATGAAAAGCTTCTTTTTTTTTTAATGAGAAGCTTCTTACACTTTATTTTTTTTAATATTTTTTTTATTAACATATAATGTATTATTTGTTTCAGGGCAGGTCTGTAATTCATCAGTCTTACACAATACACAGTGCTCACCACTACACATACCCTCCCCAATGTCCATCACCCAGCCACCCCATCCCTCCCACCCCCCTCCACTCCAACAACCCTCAGTTTGTAAGATTTTATTTATTTATTTGAGAGAGAGAGCACAAGTAGGGGGAGTGGTAGAGGGAGAGGGAGAAGCAGGCTCCCCACTGAGCAGGGATCCCAATGCCCTGATCAGTCCCAGGACCCAATCCCAGGGCTCGATCCCAGGGCTCTGGGATCATGACTTGAGCCAAAGGCAGACACTTGACGACTGAGTCACTCAGGTGCCCCAGCTCCTTACTCTTTAGATCTCTATTTAAATATCATCTCCACAGGACTCTCCTGTGATGTTCCTCGGGATACCTTCCCTGTCACTGTCTATCCCACAATCTTATATCTTCATAGTATCCATCACTACTTAAAAGGTTAACATACTCTTTTTGTTTGTCTGTTTTTAAATGTTTACTGTCTCTCTCCTCCCACTAGAATATAAAGACACGATCCCCTCTGTTGTAATCTCTTTGGTCTCCCTAGTAACAAGCACAATGTCTGTGTAACAGTTGGTAGGTAATATCGCTAAATAAACTGATGTAAGAGAAATATGTAGAAAAAGTTAAAGCTGCACAAAGGGGATTAGGAGCTCCTGGGTGGCTCAGTCAGTTAAGCAACTGCCTTCAGCTCAGGTCATGATCCCAGAGTCCTGGGATCGAGCCCCACATCGGGCTCCCTGCTCAGTGGGGAGTCTGCTTCTTCCTCTCCTCTCTCCCCAGCTTGTACTGTCTCTCGTAAATAAATAAATAAAATCTTTTTTTTTTTTAAAGATTTTATTTATTTATTTGACAGAGAGAGACAGCAAGAGAGGGAACACAAGCAGGGGGAGTGGGAGAGGGAGAAGCAGGCTCTCCGCCGAGCAGGGAGCACGATGTGGGGCTCAATCCCAGGACCCAGGGATCATGACCTGAGCCGAAGGCAGACGCTTAACGACTGAGCCACCCAGGCGCCCCATAAATAAATAAAATCTTAAAAAAAAAAAAAAAAAGGATTAGGAGAAGGCTTTCCAAAGGAGGTTATCCATAAACCCAGCCTTGAAGAACTAGTATAAATATTCAGGCAGACAAATACTTTCCAGTGAAGGAAATTGCAGGAAGCAATTGTGAAATTTATTTTTCACTAAACTGTGAAAAACATACTATACTCATGGAACTGCAAGTAGTTCAACATAACAATGTGAAATGGTAAAAGGTTTTGGAGTAAGAATAATCCGTAACTCCTGAGGCACCTCCTTCTTTAGTCTGTAAGTGTACTAAAACATTGAGTAGACCTACATTTATAAAAATAGAGGTAAGAATAGTACCCGTCACATAGGGTAGTTGTGAGAAGTACAGGTGAAGTGCTAAAAACAATGCTTAGAGTAAGCAGTGATTAGCATAAGCCCCATACTAACTATAGATATAGTGACATATCTATACATTAAGTGACATATAACATATATATAGTGATATATAGCACTTACTATTGTGATTACTTTTTTGTTTCCCCAATTGAACTTGAAGATGATATTTTGTCCATAAACAACCTACATAGTTAAAGCTGTTTTAGGAGAATATGAACACTAAGCATTTCACGTGAACTCCAGAAAAGAATTATTTACCAATATGCTACTTACACTAGCTGATTAATCATCTTCTGCTGCTCCTTAGATCTTCTGTAATTCAACAATTTACTTTGTGCTGGTGTGTCAACACCTATGTCTTCAGGGGGGCGCACAATAGGAGGTAACTTCAAGTTCAGAGCCTCCTTTTCTGCTCTAATTGCAGCTTTGTTTGGATCTGACATCTTGGTCTCCTGAAGATTAAAATACTTTATACTCTGAGGAGAAAAAGCCCATTAAGCCATTACTGTAAACATTAGCCTCTGTATATTCATAACATATCTTAGCTATCAATTCCAAAACTTCCAGACATTTTGAGATCTTCCTCCCAAGTATGGTATTAGCCTAAAGAATGACAGTTGAGGTAAATGGGCAGGGATTCCCTTATAGCTCTACATCCCACTTGCTATGAAGAAATGAAACCAGTCACTTCCCAGTTAGGGTTTCAGTTTTCCCATAGATAAAATTAAGGAACTGGATTAGATGCTCTCTAAATACCCCTATGGTTCTAAAATTCTGGGTTCAAATTTTCCCCTAAAATGCAAACCACCATCACCACCACCACCACCATCACAACAACAAAATCCAGTTGTTGAGGTATAATTGCTCTCCCAAAAAAAGCTGATGTTTGACATCATTAAAATCTTTAAACACACCAATATTGTATCTTAGTCTTGCTACCATCCTAGGAAGTGATACGATGATCAAGCAAAAATAGGCATACATTTGCATAGAAAATCTAAAATGTCCTGTAAATGTTGAACAGTTAACTGTGATACCAACTGCACTTGCCGCGGATGCCCACAGAATTTGGAGATTCCTGCCTTGAAAAAGAGAGTATTCTGCTGGCACCCAGTTAGAGATTCCGGCCCTGGGAGAAGGGTGAAGAGAAAACTGAAGGCAAGGAAGTACCTACCTGATTGTTTTTCACTACTTCCCGGCTGCGCAGACGAGAGGGAAACGTTCAGTTAGCTTCTCCTCTGGCGAAAGGAAGAGGGGAGACGAAGGGTGAAACCTCGGGGACCCCACCGCTCCCGATGAGCTGGGCAGTCCGCCTGCCATGTACAAACAAAGTTGTCGCCATGGAAACGGTCGCCCTCGCGGCTGGAGAGACCGGGTAGAAGTTGCCTGGAGAGGCAGTTGCTGAGCTGCGACAGATTGGATTACCTGTCACAGTAATTCATTGCTCAATTCATTACTAATTGTCTACGAATGGAGAGTTGGAGAATGAGATTTTTTTTTTTTTTTTTTACCTAACTGCCTTCCCTTGGAAGGGGTCCAGGGAATCAGGATCTTCAAGCTGTGGAAACCTGCAAGACTGGAAATTTGGATGTGTTGAAAAACAGATTTATGTAAACGCTCTCAGAGGAGGATGAAGTCTTCAAATGTTCCCATAGTGACTTCCCTGTAAATAATCAGCAATATAATTTATCTTGTTTCTATATCGGTGTTTGTTTATGCAGCACTTTTCCTTCAGGAAATCCTTGGCAAAAAAGGTAAGGTGTGTAAGTTTTTCGAGTATGCTTGGAGATAGAAATGTGAAACTTTGCTATCTGAGGCTGCACACTGGATACTCCATCTGAAGGATGATAGCCTACACAAATATGCACATGAATAAAACTGGGGGATGAGTAAGTCTGGTGGTGTATTGATGGCATAGTCATTCAACAAATATTTGAGCATATTTGACCTAGAGTGCCAGTCACCATGTATAAAGAATTTTCTGTTAGAGTACAGCCTACACTCCTATGTCTGGCACACAATAGGGCCTCTAAAAATATCATTTGGTTGAGTGCATGAACAAGTTAAGCATCCTCATTGCTTGTAAAAGTAAGCTGTCTTTCTGTAGAAAGAAAATACTGGTATAAGTACATGATGGTTTTTTGGCATTTGCTTAAGCTAAGTTACAAGCTGTGGACTTAAAGGAAGACAGCAGTCTTTAGTGTCATACCCACAACCTCGCCAAGTTATTCAATCAAACACTAATCTGGTGCTGCAATGAAGAGATTTTGCAAATGCAATTCAAATCCCGAGTATATTGATGTTAAACTAGGGAGAGTATGTGGGTGAGGCTGACTCAATCAGTGGAAATCCTTTTAAAGAGAAGGTTTAGGCATGCACTGAATCAGACTCTAAACAGCAGCTAGCTTTATAATTGCTCTCTCCTCTCTGGATCTTCCCTGACAGCCTACCCTATAGATCTTGGACTTGCTTAACCTGTTCCCACAATTGCATAAGCTAATTCCTTGTAATAAATTCATATGGATATATATATATATATACACATACACACATATGGATAAATATAGGGGACACATATAATCCACTGGTTCTGCTTCCCTCATTAAACCCTGACTAATACAATATATTTTTTTAACAGATTTATGCAGGTGTAATTTACATACTATAAAATTTACCACTCTAAAGTATATAATTCAATGATTTTTTTTTTAGTAAATGTAGAGACTTATACAACCATTACCAAGATCCAGATCTAAAACATTTCAATCACTGCAAAAAGTTCCCTTAGGCTCATGTGCAGTGAATCCCCACTCCAGCCTCAGGCAACCACTGATTTGCTTTTGGCCTCTATATGTTTGCAATTTCTGAAAATTTCATATAAATGGAATAAAAAATTATGTAGTCTTTTGTGTTTGGCTTCTTCCACTTAATGAAAACATGTTTGAACTTCACTCATGTGTAGTATGTAGCAGAAGTTCATTTTTATTGCTGAATAGTCTTCCATTATATAAATATATTACATTTGGTTTATCCATTCACAAGTTGATGGACATTTGGATTGTTTCCAGTTTGGGGCTATTATGAACAACCCTGACATGAACATTCATGTGCAGATGTTAGGATGAACATACATGTTCATTTCTCATCAGTAGAAACCTAGAGTAGAATTACTGGGTTGAATGGTAAGTTGAATGAATGAAAGGTTATGTTTAACCTTTTAAGAAACTTGCAAGCTGTTTCCCAAAGTGACTGAAAGATCTTATATTCCTACCAGCAATGTATAAGGGTTCCAATTTCTCCATGTCCTTGCCAACACTTGGTATTGTCTTTTTTATTACAGCCATTCTAGTGTGCATATAGTGGTATCTCATTGCATTTTTAATTTGCATTTCCCTGAATACTAATGTTGTTGAAATCTTTTTGTTACAGGATTTTTTTCTCTGCTGGTGCCCACAGTTCTTGGTCACACCACTTTGAAGAATGAAGAGGTAGACCAGATAGAGTGGTGGGCAGCAAAGCAAGGTTTATTGAGTGATAGTAAAGCAAAGGTTATTGAGTGATAGTACAAAGCTCCCAAAGAGAGAAGGAACCCTAGAGGGTTGCCACAGGAGTTTCTCAGTTTAGGGATTTTTAATGGGCTTGTTAGCTGGCTGTTTTAATCTGATTAACCCTCCCTGATCCTGTCATCCAATCAGGTTTTTGTCACCTATCTATCACATAGGAAAGGGTGGAGGGCTCCTTTCAGGGTGGTGTAAAATCCTTTTAAGGGTGATTTCCTCTTGGGAGGGCGGGCTTTGTCCCTGCCTGCCTTCCACCTATCCTTCATCATTTTCATGTGCTCATTATCCACTAACATATCTTTTTTTGATGAAATATCTATTCAAATCTTTCATCCATTTTTAAATTGGATTATTTAACTTTTTATCAGTTGTAAGAGTTCTTTATATTCTGGATACAAGTCCTTTCAGATAATTTGCAAACATACTCTCTTGGTATATAGCTTATATTTTCATTTTCTTAATGGTGCCTTTTGAAGAGCAAAAGTCTTCATTTTTTTAAAGATTTATTTATTTATTTGGGTGGGGGAAGTGGAGGGAGGGGCAGAGAGAGAGAGAGGGAGAGAGAGAATCTCCAGCAGACTCCATGCTGAGCAAGAAGGCCCAATGTGGGGCTCAATCCCAGGACCCTGGGATCATGACCTAAGCTGAAATCAAGAGTCAGTCGGTCGCTTAACTGACTGAGCCACCCAGTTGCCCCCAAAAGTCTTCAAATTTTATAAAATCAAACTTAAGATTCTTTTTTATGGGTCATGCTTTTGAGGCTATTATCTATGAAAGACAGATAAGGTCATGAAGATTTTCTCCTATGTTTTCTTCTAGTTTCCGGTTTTACATTTAGATCTATGGTCTATTTACAGTAAATTTCTATATTTGGTGAGAGGTACAGATCCAAGTTCATTTATTTTTTGTATATACATATATAATTGTTCCAGTATCATGTCTTGAAAAAGTTGTCCTTTCCCCACTGAATTGCCTTGGGATCTTTGTTGAAAATCAATTGACCATAATGTAAGGGTTTACTTTTTCCACTGAATTGCCTTGGGATCTTTGTTGAAAATCAATTGACCATAATGTAAGCATTTATTTCTGGACACTCAATCCTGTTCCATTGATCTACATGTTTACCTTTATACCAATACCACACAGTCTTGATTACTGCAGCTTTAGTAAGAATGGTTACAGTTTTAAAATTGGGTAGTGTCAGTCCTCCAACTTTGTTCTTTTTTTTTTTCAAGCCATAAGAGACTTTTTTTTTTTTTTTAAGATTTTATTTATTCATCAGAGAGAGAGAGAGCACAAGCAGGGGAAGTGGCAGGCAGAGGGAGAAGCAGACTCCCCGCTTCTGGATCGAGTCCCGCATCGGGCTCCCTGCTCGGCAGGGAGTGTGCTTCTCCCTCTGGCCCTGCCCCCTCTCATGTGCTCTCTCTCTCAAATAAATAAAATCTTTAAAAAATAAAAAATAAATAATAAATAAATAAAATAAAATGAAAAAAAAGGTAAAAACTTCCAATTATGAAGTTCTGGGGATATAATGTACATCATGGTGAATATAGTGACCAAATTATGTATTTGATGTTGCTAAGAGTGTAGATCTTAAAAGTTCTCAGCACAGAAAAAAATATAACTATGTGAAATGATGGATGTTAACTAAACTTTTGTGGTAATTATATATATATACACATATATAATCAATATACAATCATTGTACACATTGGACTACTACAATATTATATGTAAATAATATCTCAATAAAACTAGAAAAAAATTTTTTAAATGTTAAAGAAACAAAGAGATTGGTCTCTTAAATAAAAAGCAAATGAAAATTATCAAATTTGAATATATAAGGAAGTAGCAGATTACCCTGAATATTACCAGGTACTACCCAAAATTTCTGAGTGCTATCACTCAAAACTACAGTATCATGTTGACCTTAAGTAAAAAAATATAAAAGTATATTAGTAATCTATGTTTTGGCTACCAATGTTATTAACCAAGGTGAAGGTAATCACAAGAAACTAGTCTTCATATGCTTATCTTTGCAGATATATATATATAACAAGAAAACTCCATCAACCATAAACTTTGATTAGTGAAAGTTAGCCTGTGTTTCTTGGTATGGACTGAGAATAGAGGAATAAAATGATTTTTTTTTAAAGGTTTTATTTATTTATATGAGAGAGAGCACATGAGAGGGGGGAGGGTCAGAGGGAGAAGCACACTCCCTGCCGAGCAGGGAGCCCGATGTGGGACTCGATCCAGGAACTCCAGGATCATGACCTGAGCCGAAGGCAGTCGCTTAACCAACTGAGCCACCCAGGCGCCCAGGAATAAAATTTTTATTACCTGCTTCCCCTTTTGGTATCAGGGAAAGTGTAGTGCTGGTTCAGTCTTCCGACTTCAAATTTTAATTATATAATGTATATAATTTATGTATATAATTATGCTATAATTTAGCCTCATAAAAATAGAGCTTCAAACACACCATTTATTATATATCATTTTCAAATCTGTTGAGTTCAAATCAAATTTTCTATGGGAAGTTGTGACACTTTCATTCACTTTCTCATGAAAGAACTGACAAAAAGACAGTGGAAATGTAGGTGGGGCACAGGAGTGCAAGAGCCCGTGGCTCTGGGAGTCCCAAACAGACCAGGTTTGACCACTCACCCCAGACAAACTCCAAAGGCAGAGAGATGAGTGATGGTGAAACAAGAAAGGGATTTATTTCACTGAGGCCAACACCAGTGGCCTCAAAAACGGTCTCCAAAGTGCGGACAACATTCTAGGTTTACATAAAGTAAATGTAGGACAAAGGTCAGTGGGTACATGCAGGTGGGCAGAAAAGGCCAGGTGGATCACTGGGGGGCGGGGGGGGGGGTGGTTCTTGCTGCCTCAGGGCAATCCTTATTGCTTGAGGGGGTAGTTTTGGTTCCCCATCACAAGGCGCACTGCTTGCAGGGTCTTTTGCCTGTGTAAAGAGATTCGCTGGAAGGAAGAACTTAATCAATTAGAAAGTTTGAGGTCAAAATGGGGGTAGTTGAAGTTCTCTTTCAAAAAGAGGAAGGTAGTGGGGGCGCCTGGGTGGCTCAGTGGTTAAGCGTCTGCCTTCGGCTCAGGTCATGATCCCCGGGTCCTGGGATTGAGCCCCACATAGGGCTCTCTGCTCGGCGGGAAGCCTGCTTCTCCCTCTCCCACTCCCCCTGCTTGTGTTCCCTCTCGCTGTCTCTCTCTCTGTCAAATAAATAAATAAAATATTCAAAAAAAAAAAAAGAGGAAGGTAGTGAACCATGGGTATACTATATTCCAATTTGTGTAAATAAGTAGGAGGAATGTATATATTCATAATACATGGTGTGTTTGCACAGGAGTCAGTGGTGGAAAGATTACCTTTTTTCACATGGGTCTGTTTTACTCTTCCAAAAAATTAAAATATATATATATATATATATATATATATACACATATATATACTAAGAGAAGTATGACACTTAAAGGCATCTGTCTCAAAACTAGGATTAAGACTGCTAATTGTTAAATTACATCAGTTTGCTTAAAGGAAACTCACATTTTCCAGTAGGGCTTCTATCTTTCTTTATACAGGCTGATTTAAGACTGAGTTCTGCAAATTTGCATGAAGGAAAGTGCTGTGGATAAGAAAAATGCCATTTCAAAACTCTGATTTGTTAAATGGGGTACTATCAACTAGACTACCAAGACTTACTTACTTTCTTCCTTATGTTAGTCAGTTGGTACAAAGTAATGACTTTTATACCTATACTGTAGACTCGAAGTGCATATAAACTATCAGTACCCGGTCACCTTATTAAATATTTGGTGGGTGGGAGGAGAGCAGGACAGGCATAGAAATTTCAAATAATTGCAAAACCCATCCTGCTTTTAGAACACAGTCAAAAGCCTATTTTCTTCATGGTAAGCCAGGGGGTAAGGTATGGCTTATTATTAGATGCCCAGTTAAGTATGCATTCTAGTTGTAGGATAAGGAAAAATGGATACTAATTAGATCATTTGTGGACAGAAGTGACTTCTCAATTTGTTCTTTCAAATTTTCAAGGTTTTTTTTTTAGTTAATCACCGAATATTAATTATATTCAACACAAAATCACTCTTGAAATACTTTCTTCATTTGGTTTTCAGTGAAGGCTACACTTCTCATTTTCTCTTACTGGCTATTCTGTCTCCTGCCATTCTTTCAGCAATGTCTTTGTGACCTTGAGCAGGTAACTTAATCACTCTGGACCTCGTAACGATAAACGACGTTTTTAGCATAGTCTTCGCTCCCTAAATGGTAATTCTTGTATAACGTTAATTGTTACTACCACAAAGACAGCTCCGTGCGCCTGCGTGCCCGCTCTGAAACAAACCCACCCACACCTCGGAAAGGGCGAGCGGCAATGAGAATGAGGTGGAGGGGAACTGGGCAACGCTTTCCACGGCCGGAGCCAGGCTGGCAATCCTGGTCGAGTTCTCCACGCCCTCGCGCTGCTTAGCCCCGCGGAGCTGGAAGACAAGGCTGGAGGCTAGAATCCAGAAAAAGCGCCGGCTTCCGTGAGGGAAGCGGAACCCATGACAACGCCCCAACGACTTCCGGCTTGGCGCACCTTTCCTTCAGCCCTATAACTGCACTTTCGATAAAAACATGGTGATTAACGTAACATAATAAAATAAAATTTAAAAAAAATGGAGTCCAATATTTCCCTCAGGCACCTCTATAGTTTCTTTATTTTCCCCTCTTTATGGCTCGATTTGACGATAAAGATTAAGTTGGAGGGATTATTGATAGGCGTGGCTACGGAAAAGGGGAGCATTTAAGCCGGCCTGACGAAAGTGCGGAGCGGAAGTACCTGGTGGCCTCTCCCTCCGGCCGGAAGTTACGGGACTGAATGGATCCCGGAGCCGGCTGCCGCGGCTCCTCAATCTTCCTCTGAGGCTTGGCGGCCGCTGGGCCACCAGGTTCATGTGGAGGCTCCCAGGTTCCCGCGCCGCGCTTCGTGGGGTCCGCTCGGCGGTGGAGCGGCATACTCGGGCCGAGGCGGCGACTGAGACAGCGGGCGCCATGGAGCGCGCTGTAGTGCGGTGTGTGCCCTCGGAGCCTAAGCTAAGCCTGTCGTTCGCGCTGGCCGACGGCAGCCACAAGAACATGCAGCGAGACCAAAGCGAGCCGCTGGGTCGGGCCCTCAGCCGGATAGCAACCAATGCCCTCAAAGGTCACGCTAAGGCGGCCGCCGCCAAAAAGAGCAGGAAGAACCGGCCAAATGCAAGTGGCGGCGTGGCCTGTGCGGAGCCTGGGCCGGAGCCGGCTGCGGCCTGCGAGCCCGTGGTGAAGCTGTACTACCGGGAGGAGGCAGTGGCTGAAGACGTGCTCAACGTGGACGCCTGGCAGGACGGCGCGGTGCTGCAGATCGGCGATGTCAAGTACAAGGTGGAGCGCAACCCGCCCGCCTTCACCGAGCTTCAGTTGCCACGCTACATCATGGCCGGTTTCCCGGTGTGCCCCAAGCTCAGCCTCGAATTTGGAGATCCCGCCAGCTCCGCCTTCCGTTGGTACAAGGAAGCCAAACCCGGAGCGGCAGAGCCTGAGGGTGGGGGCCCCTCGTCATTGTCTCCCTCTTCACCCTCTCCCAGTTGGACGGAGACGGGTGTGAACGAGCGTGTCTACACGCCGTCCAATGCCGACATCGGGCTCCGACTCAAGCTTCATTGCACCCCAGGCAATGGGCAGCGCTTCGGGCCCAGCCGGGAGTTGGAAAGTGTGTGTCCCGTGGAGGCTGGGCCTGGCACCTGCACCTTTGACCACCGGCATCTCTACACCAAGAAGGTGACGGACGACTCTCTCATCCGCACGGTCTCTTACAACCTCCTGGCCGACACGTACGCCCAGACTGAGTTTTCGAGGAGTGTCCTGTACCCGTACTGTGCCCCTTATGCCCTGGAACTCGACTACCGCCAGAACCTTATCCAGAAGGAGCTCACGGGCTACAACGCTGACCTCATCTGTTTGCAAGAGGTTGATCGCAGCGTGTTTACAGACAGCTTGGTGCCGGCCCTCGAGGCCTTTGGGCTGGAGGGCGTGTTTAGAATCAAGCAGCACGAAGGCCTGGCTACTTTCTACCGAAAGGCCAAATTCACTCTCCTTAGCCAGCATGACATTTCTTTCCACGAAGCCCTGGAGTCCGACCCACTTCACAAAGACCTGCTGGAGAAACTCGTTTTGTACCCGTCTGCGCAGGAGAGGGTGCTCCAGAGATCTTCTGTCCTCCAGGTAAAGTACCTCTGCCATTCTCTTTACATACTCGTCGATTTTTAGGGCCCTGGAAGATTTTTTCAGATTTTACTGAAGGGTGTTTGCTTTTGTATCTTCAACACAAAGGTTAGCTTTCATTCATTCATTGAGCAAATACTTACTGAGCACCTTTAGTGTGCCAGGCACGTTTGAACAAGACAAACGGACTTTCATAGTGCTTACCATCTCGTGGGAAAGACGCATGCTGAATACAAGAACATAGTAATTAATTAATGTTTTCTTACTACTTGCCAAGCACTGTTCTGACACATTAAAGCACTTAAAATTTAATCACTAAATTCTATTCATGATATTAATATTACAGTGTATGTTAACTAACTGGAATTTAAATAAAAACTCAAAACAGAAAAAAAGTACTTAATAATTGTGTCTGGCATATTTAATGAAGTATTCCACAACTATTAATATTTTAATTTTGGTCAGAGTAATCCTGCTATTTTTACAGATGTTATTCTTCCCATTTTATATATGGGGAAATTGTCAAGTTTACTTATCCAATTTCACACAAGTGTGGAGCCAGGATTCTTCTTGCCCAGTTACTTATATATTACATCATCACTGAGCAGGGTGTTAAGCTGCCTTAGTTTTTTTTGTTTTTTGGTTGGAGAGAATTTTTAAAAAATATGTTATTTGTATATTTGTCCAGAATTTTTAGGTAACTGATTTTGTTCATAGTAAGATTTTGGAGTAGCTACCTTTTTTTTTTTTTTTTTTTTTTTTTTTTAAGCACCCAGTGTGTTTCATGCACCTCTGTGTAAGCTCATTTGGTTGAATCCATACAACAGTCCCCCTTGAGGTGGATGATAGTGTCTTTAACCAGTGACCAAGCTGACTTAGGAAAACAGTGTCTCTCTCCAGGTCACACTGCTATAAAATGGTTAAGAGTGGGTATTCCATCTAGGCGGGACTGACTCCAAAGCCTGCCTTTACCCACTTAAAAATACCAACCTTAATGTTGTTCTCTAAAATAATATCCTTAACTTCCTCTATGTTGGACTGTTGTTAAAACATGTTATGCTGAATCCTGTTCATGTGTATCGTGAAACTTGTAGCAAAAGTTGAATTTCATAATTGCAATTATACTTTTCAGACAGGGAAGGTTATGAAATGTCAGTTCATCATATAGTCTTGAATTTAAAAAAAGAAAAACATTCAGGAGATTGACAGCAACTGAACTCTTGGCCCTTTGTTTATTTTAGGTTTCTGTTCTTCAGTCTACAAAGGACTCTTCTAAAAGGATATGTGTTGCTAATACCCATCTCTACTGGCATCCAAAAGGTGGGTTTTAGTGGTTTTCACAAGTGATGTAAACATGGTAACTTAAGGTCAGTAAGGCTGTTTTACACACATCTTTTTTATTTCTTTCAGTTTTATTGAGATATAATTTCATAACCGCATCAGGTTTAAAGTGTACAGCACAGTGACTTACATATACTGCAAAATGATTGCCATAATAAGTTTAGTTAACATCCCTCACCTCAGATCTGCAAAAATGTTTTTCCTTGTATGAGAACTTTTAGGATCTACTCTTAGCAACTTTTAAATATACCATATATCATTGTTAACTGTGGTCATTATGTTTCTATAGTACTTATGTATCTCATAACTGAAATGTTTCTTTTTTACTTTTGGGCCACCTTCATCCAGTTCCCCTCGTCCAAATATATATTTTGAATGTCACCCAGATACTGTATGTAGTTTGTGGGCTTTTTTTTTTTTCCTTCTTAAAGGCAACTTTTAAAAGTACTTACATTAATGTTTTTTATATTCACAGGTGGGTACATTCGTCTCATTCAAATGGCAGTAGCCTTGGCTCACATTCGACATGTCTCGTGTGACCTGTATGCTGGCATACCGGTTATATTTTGTGGAGACTTTAATAGTACCCCATCAACAGGAATGTATCATTTTGTTGTCAATGGCAGCATCCCAGAGGATCATGAAGACTGGGCTTCCAATGGGGAAGAGGAACGGTGCAACATGTCCCTTACCCATTTCTTCAAACTGAAAAGTGCTTGTGGTGAACCTGCTTACACAAATTACGTTGGTGGCTTTCATGGATGTCTGGATTACATTTTCATTGACTTAAATGCTCTAGAGGTTGAACAGGTGATTCCATTACCTAGTCATGAAGAAGTTACCACCCACCAGGCCTTACCTAGTGTTTCCCATCCCTCTGATCACATAGCACTTGTATGTGATTTAAAATGGAAATAGACTTACGTTTAATGGAATTTAAGTCTGCTTTAGTAGGAAATCTAATATGAATCACAGCTTATGTATAACCATTAAAGAGGAAAACTAGACAGATACAAAGGCAAAATGTTGTTACTCTACTAGTTACGTTCCAGTGTCTTCATTACACAACTGTTCATATTTGTAGTTTCTCCACTTTTCTTTTTTCCTATGGTTGAAGGAAAAACATATATTTATGACTCCCAGGAAGAACATTGAATTATTATGTACATTTTTATAAGTACCATTTTTTTTAGATAGGAATTAAGAATTTTGTAAAAAAAAAAAAAAAAATTTGAATGATTCTTTTAATTTTTCTACCATAACACATTTCAAATTGAATTATGTTTATATAATTAGGGAAAAATGCATACAGGTTAAAGTGAGAGGCCTAAGTCTGACACATGAAAGGAGTAACATTAGAGTCTACCTCTACCTCAATTTGGCTAGAATTTAATACAACTTCAGAGCTTTAACAGAAGATTAAAATATGCCATCACCAATTGTTAATTGCTTCTCATCTTTAATTTTTCAGTTAACATAAGGTATTATCATACTTTTGTTTTTAGGATTTTACTTTTTAGTATATGGTTCAAATGGACATTTAAATTCTTATTCTTACTGCAGCTCATTTGAACTTCTAGGATGCAAGCACAATTTAGTGTTCAAAGTGAATAACAACATATTCAACTTGATCCCATTTTCTTGCCCATGAAAAATGTTCATAAATCAATAGAGTATTTGCCGTATGATACTACAGAATGCAGCATGATAAATTACTTTATGAGAAACTGCCTACTGATATGGGCTTGACATTTTGGGTGAACCACTGAGCATTTCTTTGCTGGAAGAATTTTTGAAGTTGTTGGGTTTTATAAATAGAAGGGGGATTTGTGGGGCTTTTGAGCATTTCTGAAACAAACCGTTCTTTTTATATAGTTGAGTATTATAGTTTGAGTTATAGGAAAACATTGTATATATAATTTATATACTGTAAAAAATTTAAATATGAAGCCAAACTTTTTAAAATTAGAAATTACAGTTTTAGTGATTAGTTTCTAGCCTCAAGTGGTAACTGAGCTCTTCTAACTCAGTTATCACCATACCTTATTTGTAATGTTTTAGCTGTTACTTTTTTAATGTTCAGGATAACTATAATATCTCATATTTCTGCATTTAGTTTCTATAGCTTAGATATTAAAAGCCCACTCACTTCAAGAATTCTGATTTTCCACAGTCATGAGAGCTTTTGTCCCAAATTCGTTACTAATCTCTAAACCCAATACCATAGGAACTTTTCTCTTTTGGTAAAGTAGGCTGTACTTTCATGTTCTGCTCACTAGCCAATGTATTGTTAAGTCTTAGTAAGTTTGAGAATGAGTTTTACTTACAATTCAGTTTGAACCTTGAAGTATTTAAAATACTGGAAGGGGAAAATTAAAGTGGCAGTTTCTGGGGTCTTGATTAGAAAAAGCTATAAAAAGTTGATGCTACCAAATTGTGCCTTCCTAAATAACATTTTTGAGAGCATTTTAACATCAGTTCACAAATACATGAATATATTAAAGCCAGAATCTAATTCTTCTGCAAAATATATATTGTTTTCTTCCTTTTTAAAATGTTTTTGGTCTGCTTTCAAACACGTTGACAGGACCCTTAAAATAATGTGAGAGGAAACAAAGTTTCTAAGCAAAAAGCTGAGAAACATTTTGAAAGAAGAAATTGTAACATGACATGCTCACTCATGCCCATGAGGAAAACATTCAGATTCTGTATTAACACCATGGCTAGCTAGATTGAACTCTGGTCGGAAGAACTAATCACTTATCAAACATTCCACATCCTGAATCTTTAAATTTGATATTTGCTCAGTAGTGATCAGATTATATTGGCATTTCAGAATAGTAGAATGTAGAATATTATTGTGAAGTGCTGTATGCTCTGGTCAAATCTCCAGTATACAGATATATTAGTATGAATGGAGTCCAAGGGTAGGGAACACTAAGAAAATTGTATAAATAGGATACCAAAATTACTTTGTATTCATGAGTTAGAATAAAGTTTTATTCAGAAATGTTTGATTAAAGCCATCTTTGTGATTGAATTTTTCTATTACATTTGGATTTTTTAGTACATTTAATAAAGTATGGAAAGTGTAGCACCTCTTTCTCTATGGTGAACCCATTTTATGATGTCACAAGTTCTTGCCATAGGAATTAACACTCCAAAATTTTATATTAATTGATTATAAAAGACTAAGAAAATTATAGAACACTGTCCTGTTAAATAAACTCTTGCACAATTGGCCATTGCAGAAATATACACTAGTAGTTTGTAATACATTAGCAAAAAAATCGTTTCTGGCTGTAATGTGATGTTCTTTAAAATTCTGAATACCAAAATCAGTTTTAAATTTCCAAGTATTTCACTGGATGGTGACTTTTCTGAGAGAACTAAGGGCTGATAATCAGAATTTGGCATGGTGGTTTCAGTCTGGAGGTGTATCTTGAGAAACAGTACAAGGGAGAGGGTCCAAAGAACACCATCATCGGAAGATCTTCCTCGTGGAAGTTGATATCATTAGATCTCCTATTCTTCAACTGTACAATAAAGGCAGAGGTCCCCTACAACCTGGTTTGAGGGAAAACTAAAATCCATATTAATGAAAATTAGAGGTCTGCATTACTAGTGTATCATAAAATCCAAATGACAACACAACAGGGAAAATCCTAAAAAATTATAGCCAACATTAATTCTCTAATCATAATTCAAAAACATTTAAATGTTTTGAAAGTTTAATATTTTACTCTAGTACTAGAAGGAAACACCTAGATTTCATTTAGGGAGAGGAAACTAAGATTTTTGACTGATTTGGGTAATCAAATTCTATGGTCCCATAATGAGAAAGTACATGCTTTAGCATGGAAGGTACTAGAGCTGTACTGGGTGATTTTTTAAAGATTTTTGTTGTTGTTTATTTATTTGACAGAGAGAGATACACAGCGAGAGAGAGAACACAAGCAGGGGGAGTGGGAGAGGGAGAAGCAGGCTTCCCCGCGGTGCAGGGAGCCCGATGTGGGGCTCGATCCCAGGACCCTGGGATCACGATCTGAGCCGAAGGCAGACGCTTAACGACTGAGCCACCCAGGCGCCACCTGGGTGATTTTTTAGTACGAACTTGAGAACAGTAAGACTATCTTTTGAGATAATAATACCAAAGCATTTTTTAATTGAAGTGAAATTCACACTTCACTAATAAGATTAACCATTTTAAAATGTACGATTCCACTGCATTTAGTACATTTGTATTCACACTGTTGTGCAACCATTATCCCCAACTAGTTCCAAAACATTTTCATCACTCCAAAAGGAAACACTGACCCATAAAGTCGTGTCACACCATTTCCTCCTCCCCTCCAGACACTGGCAATTACTAATCTGCTTCCTGCCTCAGTGGATTTCTCTATTTTGGACATTTCATAGAAATGGAATCATACAATATATGACCTTTTGTGTCTGGCTTTCTTTAATGTTTTTAAAGTTCTTCCATGTTTTATATATCAGTACTTCATTCCTTTGTATGGCTGAATGTATTCTATTGTATGGTTCTACCACATTTTATTTATCCAAATGGATGTTTGGGTTGTTTCCACATTTTGGCTATTGTGAATAATGTTCCTATGAACATTCACGTATACATTTTTGTTTGAACACCTGTTTTCAATTCCTTTGGTTATATACCTTTTGAGAACCTGCCAAAATGTTTTCCACGGTGGCTACACCATTTTACATTCCCACCAGTGCGGTATGAGAGTTCGTTTCTCCACATCCTCACTAACTTAGGTGTTTTTGATTATAGTCATCCAAGTGGGTATGAAGTGCTACCTCTACCAAGGCATGTTTATCTTGTTTAATCTTATTATGTTGTTGCAGTCATGAACTAGATTGTTCCCAGTGGATTACCCAACCGCCTCTATTTTTTTCCAGAGAGCTCATCTTCAGCAATTTCTACTTAATCTTACAAGCTTGTATCAAGTTGCAAAGGTCAGTCTCATTGCTTCTTTGGTAAAGATTTGGGGGGAAAACATTATAAAAAATACAAAAGTCCTGGACTGTAAATAAATTGAAAAGATTAAGCAGCCTAAAACAAACCAAAAACAAGGTCACTTTAAAAATATGGGTCGGGCGCCTGGGTGGCTCAGTTGGTTAAGCGACTGCCTTCGGCTCAGGTCATGATCCTGGAGTCCCTGGATCGAGTCCCGCATCGGGCTCCCTGCTTGGCAGGGAGTCTGCTTCTGCCTCTGACCCTCCCCCCTCTCATGTGCTCTCTCTCTTTCATTCTCTCTGTCTCAAATAAATAAATAAAATCTTTAAAAAAAAAAAAATAATAAAAATAAAAATAAAAATAAAAATAAAAATAAAAATATGGGTCAACTTCGGTGATTTATTTCAGAGAAGGAACTTGCTTACTAACATCGGTCTTTAAATGGTTTAGCCATGCTCCACTATTACCTAACACTTTTTAAATCCCATTTTAGGTACAGAGCAGCAGATAGCAAGAATGCCTAAATACGAATTCCTGAGAAACTGAGATGGCTGTGGCTGAATATAACTCACCAAGTTATAATGCATAATCATCAAAAAGATAAAACTCTGCTTATTAAGAAACTTAGGTTTTGAAAAGAAAATCTGTAATTCAAGATAAGCTTTAGTAATACATTTTTTTAAAACATCGAGCTAATACATTAAAAGTTATAATATGGAGGGGCGCCTGGGTGGCTCAGTCGTTAGGCGTCTGCCTTCAGCTCAGGTCGTGATCCCAGAGTCCTGGGATCGAGCCCCACGTCAGGCTCCCTGCTCCTCAGGAAGCCTGCTTCTCCCTCTCCCACACCCCCTGCTTGTGTTCCCTCTTTCATTGTGTCTCTCTCTGTCAAGTAAAATCTTTAAAAAAAAAATTAAAATATGGAACAAAATTATTTTGCAAGTTGGCCATCTTCATAGTGTATTGAATAATACTGAAGCCAGATGCTAAAATTAACACTTCACATATAAATGATAAAGTAATCTTAAATTCTAGACCTTGAAATACTAAATCTTAGTATTTAGTTAAACTAAATACTAAGTTCAACTGGCTGATACCACCTTCAACATAACTAGCACCTAACAGCTGGATTCATGCTTCTAACAAACTCTCAGCTGTTAAAATCCATGTTTGTATTGCCAGTGTTAGGTTTTTACTCATAGTCTTCAGTTTCCTTGAGAAACTTCACTAAAAACTAACTACATTTATCTCCATCTTCTGTCCATTTTGTGTTGAGTGTACGTCAAAGGGTTTATATAACACAATCCATTTCGCCCAGTAACTCACTTTAATGGTCTTATCCTAGATTGTTGCTGATGTTCATCTTACTACATTTGAAGTATTCCTAGTTTGCATTTTTGGTTTCATCTCATTTATGTTCTTGAAATTGAAAACGGTTCAGTAGGGAATTGGATAGGCTTCATTTGGCGTTCTTATATTGGATGAACAATATACACACTTTTAAAAGAGTATTATATATAATCTTTATTTCCCGTGGAATAGTTTGGAGAAATGGTGTATCCAGGGACAAAAGCATTTAGCAATAAAGCTGATCTTTCTCAGAAAAGCTGGGTTAAGTATAGTATTTTGAATATCTTAAACCAAAGAAATATATTTCTGCTGAAGCTGTAGAATTTTTAAGTATTCTAAATAATTGAATTATATTACCTCTTTCATATCCTTTTATTACATATCTAAAAAAATTGCCTTTTTGCAGCCTGGCTTGTGTCATTTTTCTTCATCCTAAATGAAAGAATCCCACAATGCTTTGGTTCTTCAATCCAAAATTGATCTTTATTTTTTCTCTTTACGGGTTTCTGTTACTGCATGTGAAATCAATTGTCAAAGACTGGCATCAGAAATAAACTCCATACTCATTACCAATCACTCCATTCCCCCTTCCTCTCAGCTCTTTGAAACCACTTATCTACTTTTTGCCTCTATGGATTTGCCTATTTTGGACATTTCATATGAATGGAATCATATAATTATGTAGCCTTTTCTGACCAGCTCCTTTCACTTAATATGTTTCTATATTGTAGTATGTATCAGTACTTCATTCCTTTATGATAATATTCCATTGTATGGACATACCATATTTTATTTATCCATTTATCAGTTGATAGACATTTGGATTACTTCCAATTTGGCCTCCCTGGATAATGCTGTACAAGTTTTTGAGTGTACATGTTTTCATTTCTCTTGGGCATGTATCTAGGAATGGAATTGCTGGATCATATGGAAAATATTTAACCTTTTGAGGAACTGCCAGACTGTTACCCAAAGTAGTTGCACAATTTTGCACTCCCACCAGCAATGTATGTATGGGGATTCCCATTTCTCCACATCCTAACACCTGTTATCTTTTTTATTACAACTATCCTAGTGTGAAGTGGCATCTCATTTTGGTTTTGATTTGCATTTACCTGATGGCTAATGATGTTGAGCATCTTTTTTTTTTTTTTTTTACAGATTTTATTTATTTATTTGAGAGAGACAGAGATAGCAAGAGAGAGCACAAGTGGGGAGGAGGGAGAAGCAGACTCTCTGCTGAGAGCAGGGAGCCCGACGAGGGGCTGGATTCCAGGACCCTAGGATTGTGACCTGAGCTAAAGGCAGACGCTTAACCGACTGGGCCACCCAGGCGCCCCTATGTTGAGCATCTTTTTATGTGCTTATTGTCATTTGTATATATTTGGAGCCCATTTTAAAAACTGCATTGCCTTTTTGTTGGGCAACCCTTCCCCCTGCCCGCTTTTAAAAATCATCATTCCTCGGGCGCCTGCATGGCTCAGTTGGTTAAGCGACTGCCTTCGGCTCAGGTCATGATCCTGGAGTCTCGGGATCGAGTCCCGCATCGGGCTCCCTGCTCGGCAGGGAGTCTGCTTCTCCCTCTGACCCTCCTCCCTCTCATGCTCTCTGTCTCTCATTCTCTCTGTATCAAATAAATAAATAAAATCTTTAAAAATAAATAAATAAATAAAAATCATCATTCCTCACCTCTTCAAGGCTAGGCAGGCCCAGTCTGTGCTATATACATCTCTATTACTGGCATGGCACTCAACCCAGCCTAAAAGAAAGAGCCACGGCCACCAACGAATTGGTCAGTTCCTGAAAGCTAACTCCCTGCCTGCAGATGGCAGTGCTAAGCCTCCAAACACCAACTGAATTTAAATAAATTCATTTAAATAAATGCCCAATATAATTGAAAGAATACCATGAGAACAATGCGGAAATACCTGACAAGGTCAAGAAGACACCTGACTCCACTGTCCTTTAAAACACAAAGGACCTCACAAGCGTCTGTGCATTTTATTTTATTTTTTTTTTAAGAGAGGGAGAGGTGGGGGAGGGATAGAGGGAGAGGGAGAATCTTAAGTAGGCTCCATGACCAGCACGGAGCCTGACATGGGACTCAGTCTCACAACCCTCAGATTATGACCTGAGCCAAAATCAAGTAGGATGCTTAACTGACTGAGCCACCCAGGTACCCCTGCCTTAATTATTCTTTACCTGAGTCCAGATTATTACTTTTGCTATTGATTACTCAGAATTTTTATTGCTAGAATATAGCCAAACTTTTTATGTCGTTTGTGGAAACAGGGATAAAGGGATATTTGTAAGATAGTAAGAAACAAAAGCAGCCAAGAAACCTTCGAGTAGTGGTAACTTCAAGTTAGGCACAATGAATACAATGTCATGACATATATGCTAGAAGAAGAAATTTATCAAGAATATGCTGGGCTTAAACAACTCTTAGGAGTGGGCGCCTGGGTGGCTCAGTTGGTTAAGCCACTGCCTTCGGCTCAGGTCATGATCCTGGAGTCCCGGGATCAAGTCCTGCATCGGGCTCCCTGCTCAGCAGGGAGTCTGCTTCTTCCTCTGACCCTCCCCCGTCTCATGTGCTCTCTCTGTCAAATAAATAAATAAAATCTTAAAAAAAAAAAAACAATTCTCAGGAGTAAATTTTAGAACCAGGTCCTCATCAATTCCATGTTTATATTAATGTTGCCTTTAAAGTAAAATACCTAGATTGCCTTAATGAGATTACAAATTAAGACTACTATTTCATTCCTACCATTTTTCTAAAAATAATGAAGCTGGTAATATAAATAAATGTCATTTGGGAAGAGTTTTTGGCGCACCAATACTATCCCAGGGATAACACTAACTCTACTGATCCTGGTAGTAGATTATTTCTAGTCACTTTCTCAGAATTCAATCATCTGAATAGGTAATCAGACTCTAGAACTGTTTCATTAATTTTCCGCTATACCAGATCTTCAGATAATATACTTGGCAGATATACCAACCATTTGCTCGTTATAACTCAACCTAAGTTCTCACATAAATTCTACCAAAGTTGGTAAATTAGTTAATATTTACATTATTGAAACATACAACAGGCCACCAGGAAGCATAAGCACTTGTTTCTAATGACAAGTCAGAAGTCACTTTCACCGGGCACCTGGGTGGCTCAGATGGTTAGGCGACTGCCTTCGGCTCAGGTCATGATCCTGGAGTCCCGGGATCGAGTCCCGCATCGGGCTCCCTGCTCAGCAGGGGGTCTGCTTCTCCCTCTGACCCTCCCGACCCTCCCCCCTCTCATGTGCTCTCTCTCTCAGTCTCTCTCTCTCAAATAAATAAATAAAACCTTAAAAAAAAAAAAAAAGAAGTCACTTTCACCTCCATACCAAGAATGAGAACATTCACATTTAAGGAAGTTTGATCCAGGACATCTGGTTTATGGTACAGCATGCATGTAAGAAGCTTGGAAGTTGCCACTCTGTCCTAATGAGAAGTCAAAAACTGAACACACTGGAAAATCAACAACTATTCCTAGGTCCATAAATGTCACAGGGCAAACTGATGCCCCCCAAATTGGAGCCCAACAGGCGAATACAGAGAATCACAACCTGCGGGAACAGAAATCTCCCTGCGACCCAGTACCAGGGTAGCGACACTTGAACTGTAATTGAATTGCTAGAGGCTCAGTATGGACAACCCAGTAAAAAGCTCCAACAGCCCCCATACTTTTGTTTTACCTCCTCCTACCAGCTTCTCACAGTGAATATTGGAGAAAAATCCCATGCCTCTAGCAGAGGAAGAGGAAAAGAAACCACTCTGAAATATGCCGGAGCACCATCTTTAGAAAGGTCTGCTCACAAAAAAGTAACCAGAACCTACCTTACAGAAGGGTTTTATTAGAGCCTAACTGACCGGCAGGCAGCCCACTTTAGCCATCCTATCCCACCAAAGTGGGGAGAAAAAATTAAGAAGCACATGTGAAGTTTACAGTCCAGAGGTCTAAGTCTCACTAAAAGACCAAGACCTAATCATAAGACTATAAAATGCTTCCCCTATTCCCACACCTTACCATAACATTACTGAAGGCCTATTTGTAACAGTTCCTTTTACCTGTACATCATGTCCACTAAAATAAAAAAAAATAAAAAAAAAAAGACATTACTAAAAGGCAAAAAACGGGGATGTCTGGCTGGCTCAGTCAGTAGAGCATGCAACTCTTGATCCCATGGTCATGAGTTTAAGCCCCATTTTGGGCTTAGAGCCAACTTAATAAACAGATAAATATTTAGATAAATAGACAAATAAAAAATACATACACACATACATGGCAAAAACCAGTTTGATGAGAGAGCAAGCATTAGAACCAGACTCAGATATGGCAGGGATGGAAGAATATTTAGACTGGAAATTTAAAACAACTGTAATATGTTAAGGGCTCTAATGGATAAAGAAGACAATATAAAAGAGCAGATAGGCAATGTTAGCAGAGATGAATTCTAAGAAAATCAAAAGGAAATGCTAGAGATTAAAAAAAATTGTGACAAATGAAGAATGCCTTTGGTGGGCTAATTAATAGACTGGACATGGCTATGGAAAGAATCTCTTGAATGTGAGGATATCACAACAGAAACCTCCAAAACTTAAAAAGCAAAGAAGGAAGGAAAAAAAAAAAAGTGGTGGAGGGAGAGACAAAAACCCAAACAGAAAAACAATATCCAAGAACTGTGGGACAACAACAAAAGGTGTAACATATACATAATGGGAATAACAAAGAAGAGAAACAGAAATATTTGAAACAGTAAGAACTGAGAACTTCCTCAACTTAACGGCGGATACCAAACCACATATCCAGGAAACGCAGTTAACACCAAGCAGGATATGCCCCATACCCTGTATCTATACCTATCATTTTCAAACTACAGAAAATCAAAGATGAAAAAATCCTAAAAGAAGCCAAAGGAAAAAGAAACACCTTATCTACAGAGGAGCAAAGATAAGAGTTATATCTGAGTTCTCAGAAACTATGTAAGCAAGAAGAGTGGAGTGACGTAAAATGTTGAGAGAGAAAAACCCACCAACCTAAAATTCCGCACTCTGCAAAATTCTCTTTCAAAAGTGAGGGAGAAATAAACTCTCAAACAAAAATTGAGGGACTTTGTTACCAGTAGAACTGTCTGTCCTTGCAAGAAATAAGTTTTTTAGATAAGAGAAGGAAAATGATACAAGTCAGAAACTTGATTTACACAGAGAAACAGTATCAAAGGAATAAGTGAAGGTATTAAAAGAACTCTTTTCTTATTGATCTAACAGACAAGTTTGTTCAAAACAACAACAACAACACTGTGTTTGACTGTGTATGTTTATTTATATGCTTACGTTTAAGTGGAATGAATGAAAGCAATGATATGAGGAACTGGAGGGAAGAATGAAGATTATTTTGTTATTATAAAGTACCCAACACTACCCACAAAGGACATAGTGTTATTTGAAAGTGGACTTGGAATAGTAGTAAATATGTATCACAAACACTAGAGCAAGCACTAAAAAAAAGTTTTTTTTAAAGTGTAACTGATACGCTAAGAAAGAGAAAATATAATCATATGTAATGCTCAATTAAAATCCACTGAAAGGCAGAAAAAAAGGTGGAAGGCAAAAACAGGAAGGCAAAATTGTAAACAAAGAACAAGGGCAACAATTAGAAAAATTACAAATATGGTAGATATTAATCCAGCTAGGTCAACAGACATTGTAAATGCCAACTGTCTAAATGTACCAATTATCACACAGATTGTCAGATGAATCAAAAAACAAGACCCAACTGTATGTTGTCTACAAAAAGCCCACTTTAAATGTAAATATAAAGACATACATAGATTATCCCAGCGTCCTGGGATCGAGCCCCGCATTGGGCTCCCTTGCTCAGTGGGGAGCCTGCTTCTCCCTCTGCCTGCCACTCTCCTGCTTGTGCTCTCTGACAAATAAAAAAATTAAAAAAAAAAAAAAGACATACACAGATTAAAAGTTATCAAGAGAATGAGAGAATGAGAAGACAAACCAGAGTGGAAGAAAATACTTGCAAAAGACACATCTGATAAAGGACTATATTCAAAATATACCAAGAACTCTTAAAATCCAATGAGTTAACCCAACCAAAGAAATGGGCCACAGACCTAAACCTCACCTAAGAAGATATACAGATGGCAAATAAGCAAATGAAAAGATATACCACATCATGTCATCAAGGAAACAAAAATTAAAAGGAGATACCATTACACATCTATGAGAATGGCCCAATCTGGAACACTGACACCAAATGCTGGTCAGGATGGAACTGGAGCAGTGTGAACTCTCATCCATTACTAGTGGGAATGCAAAGTGGTACCGCCACTTTGGAAGACAGTTTGATGGTTTCTTAAAAGACTAAACATACTTGTACATACAATCCGCCAATCCTGCTCCTTGGTATTTACCCAAAGGAGTTAAATACTTATGTCTGTGCAAAAATCTGCACACAGTGTTTGTAGCAGCTTTACTAGTAACTGCCAGAATTTGGACTCAGCCTACTGACTCTTACAGCAGATAAATGGATAAGCCATGGTATAGGAACTATCAAGCTTTCATGAAAAGACATGGAAGAAACTTAAATGCATATTAAGTGAAAGAAGCTAATCTGAGGAGGCTACACCTTGTATTCCAACCATATAATATTCTGAAAAAGGCAAAACTATAGAGGCTGTGGAAAGATCAGTGGTTGCCAGGGGCTGGGAGTGAGGGAGGGATGAACAGATGGAACACAGAGGATTTCTAAGTGAAAAGATTCTATATGCTGTAACGAGGGATACATATTATACATTTGTCCAAACCCAAAAAAAAGTACACTACCAAGAGTGAACCCTGATGTAAACTTGGATTTGGGGTGATTATGTGTCAATATAGGATCATCAGATGAAACGAATATACCACTCTGATGGGGAATGTTAATAATGAGAGATGCATGCGTGGAGGCAGGGGCTATATTCCTTCCTCAACTTTTCTGTACATCTAAAACTGCTCTAAAACAAAGTCTCAAAAAAAAAAAAAAGTAAATGGAGAAAGATACACCATGCTAACACTCATCAAAAGAAAGCAGGAGTAGCTATATTACTTTCTAGGTACAGTAGACTTCAAAACAAGGAAAATTATCAGGGATAAAGATAAATGATAAAGGGGTCAGTTCTACAATTGTTAACATGTATACACCTAAGAGAGTGTCAAACTACATGAGGTGAAGCAAAAACTGAGAGAATTGCAAGGAGAAATATATGAGTCCAACACCTCTTTGTGACTGACCCAGCAGGCAGAAAACCAGTATGAAAATAGCTGAAACCAACACCAATAATCAACTGGATTTAAATGATGTCTATAGACCACTTCACCCAACAAGAGCAGAATACACATTCTTTTCAAGCTCACATGGAACATCCACCAAGACATTCTTGGCTATAAAATACACCTGAACAAATTGAAAAGAACAGAAATCCTACAGTGTCTACATTCAGACTACAATGGAATTATACAAGAAATAAAAAAAAAAAAACACAGCTGGAAAATTCCCACTTAACACACTTCTAAATAATGCATGAGTCAAGGAAGAAATCTTAGAGGATTGAATTACATGAAAATAAAAACTTAGCAGAATTTGTGGGATGTAAAGAAGTGCTTAGAGGAAAACTTACAGCATTTAATTCATACATTAGAAAATACCTAAAATCAATCATTTAAGCTTTCACCTTAGGAACTAGAAAAAAAGGAGCAAATTAAATCAAAAGTAAGAAGAAATAAAAATCAGCAGATATCAATGAAAACAAGAAACCAGTGGAGAAAACCAATTAAATCAAAAGCTGATTCTCTGAAAAGGTAAAATGGATAAGCCTCTAACCAGACTAAGAGAAAAAGGACACAAATTACTAGTATCAGAAAAAGAGGACAGTACCACAGATCCCATGGACTTTAACATAGTTAAGACTGACCCCAGTGGCGCCTGACTGGCTCAGTAGGTAGAGCATGTGACTCTTGATCTCAGGGTTATGAGTTCAAGCCCCACATTGTGTGTAGAGATTACTTAAAAATAAAATCTTATTATTTTTAAAGTATTTTATTTATTTTTGCAGGGGAGGGGAAAGGGCAGAGGAAGAGAGAAATCCAAGCACACTCCACACTGAGCACAGACTCCCATTCGGGGCTCGATTTCATGACCGGAGCTGAAACCAAGAGTCGGATGCTCAACTACACCACTCAGGCGCTCCTAAAAATACGATCTTTTAAAAAAAGAAGTCTGACCCAATAAATGATCTGAAAGTGATTACTACTACCTGAGATAATTTTGTACATATGCTAAAGAAAACTCCAAGTCTGTGAATGGGACATGAATACTCTGAAAAATTAAAATAACATTTCACTTGTGTTTTCAATGGAGAATACATAAGGTGAAGGGGGAAATTCATGTCAACAGAAACATGTAACAAAATACCAAGATATTACATCACAGGAAAGCAACTCAATTAAGTCAAAGGACAAGGGTAATATTATGCCCGCGCTCCCCCCCCCCAAAAAAAGCTTATTGGGCAGAGGGATAGAAAACAGATAATGGTTCTACCCTCAAGTCCAATGCTGCTGCTCATCAGCCTTTAAGAGAACCACAATTCCTCTTCAGTTTCTCTATTAACATACTTAACAATTATTTGATAGAATACTTTTTGATCTAGGGACCTAATCAACTGCTGTGTAATAGGGGAGGTCACAGACACCTCTTATCGACTGACCAACACTAAGGTTAATATTTATGTGAACAGTAAGCATTGAATCTTGACGGTGTCAAGTATTTCCTAAGAGCACTGAGCATGTCAGTAAGATATAGAACAGTGATAGTAACTTTCTAAGTTCACATATTTACAAAGAATGTTAAAATACAGGGGAAGGCATTATGGGGGTTACCTCTTAATTTATACTTTTCCCCAAAGAATTTACTCATTTCTAGGAGGAAGGAACTTCTCAATTTGACTTAAAAAACTACCACCACTAGGACTGAAGAAAAAGTATTTTAAAAGATTTTATTTCAGAAAGCGAGAGCACGCCCGCATGACAGAGAGCGTCCACACCTGTGCACGAAGAGAGGGGCGGGGCAGAGGGAGAAGCAAGACTCCCCACGAGCAGGGAGCCTGCCATGGCGCCTGACCCCAGGACCCTGGGATCATGACCTGAGCCAAAGGCAGATGCTTAACCAACTGAGCCACCCAGGCACCCCGAAAAAGTAATTTCTTGGGATAAAAAACATGCCAAGTTTTGCCAAGTTACCAAGTTAGTGTTTTCTTTAAAAAAAAAAAAAAAAGTAATCTTGCAAATCTAACCCATTTGGTGAAAATGAGGCAATTTTATAGTTTCTTAATGCAGTCATTTCCGACGATAATAAGAACTGCTTTACATCACAAATAAGATTATACAGATTCTCTTTACTCCTTTTTCAAAGTCTGTGAAAGCATTCTGAATTTACTTCAGTTTTTTAAATACAGTGGTAACTTATGATCACAACAGTCAACCCACTGGAAGTTTAATACTACCTAGCTGAACCCTGTAAAACTACACATACTACATCATATCTTAGTTTTATCCCACAAGAAAAGATACCTTTCTTACTCAGGCAGAAGGGAGAATTCATCCGGTAGGCTAGGAAGTTGCACTTACATCGAATGACCCAGGTTAAACACACACACTTTACCCCAGGAACCTGCATGACCATCATCAGCTACTTAATTCCAATTTCCTTTCACTTGATCCAGCATTTTTTTTTTATGATTCAAAAATATACATTATTTATAAATAAAATCTTTAAAAAAAAAAATTTTAAAAAAGGGGCGCCTGGGTGGCTCAGTTGGTTAAGCGACTGCCTTCGGCTCAGGTCGTGATCCTGGAGTCCCGGGATCGAGTCCCGCATCGGGCTCCCTGCTCAGCGGGGAGTCTACTTCTCCCTCTGACCCTCCTCCCTCTCATGCTCTCTGTCTCTCATTGTCTCTCTCGCAAATAAATAAATAAAATCTTAAAAAAAAAAAAAAAATATATACATTATTTTACTAGCATATATTTGGTTTGGAAATAAAATTTCAATCCAGAAATTCATGTGAAGCTATACAAGCCACTAAGAATTTGAAAGATTTGTAAGATACATAAAACATTGTAGACAAAAACTAAGTTAATTACTCTTAAGGTTACCAAGGTGAGTCCTTAATAACTTCATAAAGGTAGTTAATGAAGTATATATACCTTTATTGCCTTATTAACAAAGAATTTGTTACATGCAGCTCTCCGCAGAAGTTCTGAAATACATGGAGCTAAAACAAAGTGCTTGTGAACTCCTTGACGTAGGAGAGCAGCATCACTAACAGTCTGCATTCTGCCACGCAAACAGCACTTGCATTTTTTAAACTAACATTAGTTGTGAAACAAACACATCATACATGCTTTTTGGGCAGTTCATTTTATTACAGCTTTTTACTCTTGATCTGAGTTTAAAAATGTACAGTGTCAAATTCTATTTTTAATTATTAAAGGAAATTAAAATTTTGAAGTTACCCCCCACTGTTACACACGATAGCAACCCATACCTTACTTCCAATTTAAACAATTAGTAAACTCACTGAGACCTATATTATTGTTCACAAAATGTAATATATGCAAATTAACTTGGTAAATAAGAAAATCCATTTCAAACATCTTCAAGACTCAAAAAGAACACACACAATTACATATTTTTATCATTTTATTAGGAATAATTCCAAATGGGTTATGAAGAAAACTGAGTTTGATGAGTTTTCCAAAAACTCTTAATGAAGATATGTTCACCGATAAACAAAACATCAGCAGAACTATCATATACTGGGCAAAGAGTCAGGCTGATACCAAAAAGCAACATGCAACATAAAAAAGATACAATATAAAGGAAGACAATCTGCTGGGTATTAAAAATCATCTCAATATGAACTCTTTGCAACCAGCACAGAACCTAATTAGCTATCAAATCCAAACCACACTAAGGTAAGCTTGGCTGATGAAAGCCAGGATTCAATAAGGGGGGGAAATGTAAGTTCCTCAGTGCAAGAGATCTGAATAGTGTTTTGGAGCATTTCCCTGGCTGGTACAAGCAGTATTAGAGGATCTTTTTGGCAAGGGAGAAAAATAAATACAAATGGAATGCTACATTTTTTAAATCAGCAGACTGTCCCAGGAATGATAAAGGTATCATTAAAGTAGCAAGGGGATAACTTTAAAACATTATTTCTCGTGGGCTCAAAAAACATTCAAAACGGATTTATTTAAAGGTGTCACAATAGCTATGTCCAGGCATTTAGGCTTAAGGGAATTAAAATTAAAAGAGGACACTTTTTTCCCAAGTTAAGGAGAATTTCTTTAAAACCAAGCATATTGCTAAATAGCAATATTATACTTGGTCAACAATAACTGGCAACAAAATAAGTTTAAACGCTGTAATATTCTGCCCAAACCAGTCCCGGATACTGTTTAATAACCAAGATGCAAACTAATTTTGTTGTAACAAGCCTAGACCAATTCTATCAAATGTGTCCTTGGTTAGATATCCAGTTTCATTTAACGTTTTGAAAGCTCGTTTGACAGCCAGTCAAGTCCCTCATACAGACCAGTTCCTTGTGTAGCACAAGTGGCTTGAACATACCACTGTAAAGGAAGAACAAGAAAATACTTGATTAACAGAAGACTATATATAACCACAGTCTTTAAACTTTTGTGATCAGAAAATTAAGTATTTCCCCCAACTGCCCAAGGGTAATACTTAGTCAGCAGTCACCATCAATGTATAGGAAAAAAGAAAACAAAAAATTAATATATAAAACTATAGGAATAGAGGAGTAAATACAGCTTACATCTCACGATTACTTTTATATTTAATAATCTCAGTAACTGTATAGATTGGAAGTGTTCTCATACATGCTTCTCACAAAACTCCTGTCATATTTAGAGGTACTCCTACCCATTCAATAGATTTAATCAACAATGTACTCCTTAAACCAAAAAGAACATTCATAGGAAGATTAGTAACTAATTAAGTACCCACCAGGTCTTTATAACCCTCGCTTCCCATAAAACTAAGTTCAGAGTACAGGAGGCAAACTTTTGAAAAGAATAGGAGCTGTTGACATTGGAAGCAAGCTTTTCAGATAATTTCACTATCTTTAGTTCCCATGCATTCCAAAAAGTTTCACTTTTAAAAATGGTACCAGGAACTATATGAAATGCCAAGAAATGTTAACAAAGAGCAAGAAAAAGATCTAGAAAACAATTTAATTACTTTTTAATTTTTTTTTTATTTTAAATATTTTATTTATTTGACAGAGAGAGAGACACAGCGAGAGAGGGGACACAAGCAGGGGGAGTGGGAGAGGGAGGGAGAAGCAGGCTTCCTGCGGAGGCAGGGAGCCTGATGTGGGGCTCGATCCCAGGATGCCGGGATCATGACCTGAGCCAAAGGCAGACACTTAATGACTGAGCCACTCAGGCACCCCAACAATTTAATAACCTTTAAGAGATAGTTTATTTTTATTATTTTTCTTTACTGACCTGTTTTATTCTGCCTTACAATAAAGACCTTGCTTTAATATTGCCAAGGTCAATGCAAGTACACCACACTGCCAATTATTATTTGAATACCAAAACACCCCAGTAACCTAGAAGGCTGGTTAAAGGTATAAATTCTTAGGGCACCTGGGTGGCTGGGTCGTTAAGCGTCTGCCTTCGGCTCAGGTCATGATCCCAGGGTCCTGGGATCCAGCCCCGCGACGGGCTCCCTGCTCAGCGGGGAGCCTGCTTCTCCCCCCGCCCCTCCCCTTGCTCGTGCTTCCCCCCTCTCTCAAATAAATAAAATCTTAAAAAAAAAGGTATAAATTCTTATCTTCACAGCACTGAAAACGGGTATCATCTAGAGTTTAGCTGGTTTAAAGCAGCCTGGGACATCTCAAACAGCCTGTACAGTTACCGCCACAGCACACTATCTGCCTTGTTGACAACTTAGTGAAAAACCACTGTAAAGCACAAGTCACACTGAAGTTTGTGATACCATTTGTATATATAAAACGGTATACTGTGTTTTGCCAGTATTTAAATCACTGATCTAAAACAAGCTACTGGAGAACAAGCATAATACTTCTTCTAATTTTAAATTAAAAACTTGTTTAATGTCATAATGGTAGTTCATAAGCTTTGGATGTTAAAAGGCAAACAGTATAAAACAAGATTATCTAAAACAGGGCTGCAAAAATTTTGCAGTTTTAGTAAGAAAACCAAATTACAAAATACTTGCTGCAGAGCTATTTAAAAGATATAAATTGATCGAGCCCCACATCGGGGTCCCTGCTCGGCGGGAAGCCTGCTTCTCCCTCTCCCACTCCCCCTGCTTGTGTTCCCCCTCTCGCTGTCTCTCTCTCTGTCAAATAAATAAATAAATTCTTTTACAAAATAAAAATAAAAAAAATAAAAGATATAAAAGTAAAATTAACAATATCAATAATCTTTAGATTATACAATTCTCATAAAGTACATCTTTTATTGATACTAAATGTTTTGAGGATAAAGTTAACAAAAACCAAATGAAATAAAGGTACCTAAACATTTGGATCCTTAAAGGATAAATATTAAAAGTTAAAAAATGGAGGGGTGCCTAGGTGGCTCAATCAGTTAAGTGTCCAACTCCTGATTTTGGCTCAGGTCATGATCTCAGGGTCATGAGATCGAGCCCCATATTGGGCTCTGCACTGGCTGTAGAGCCTGCCTGGGACTCTCCCTCTAGCCCTCTCTTTTAAAAAAAAAAGAGAAGATATAATTAACATAGCTTAAAAATTGAACACACAGAAAAGCCTGAAAGGGCTCATGTCTATAAGAGTGTATTACTTTGTTTTTTTTTAATGATGTGCACATTATCTGTTCAAAAGGGACAATTCCTTAATAGGTACTTAAAGTGAATACTTCCTTAAGCAATTACATTAATTCTAAAAGTCAGGTGGTTAATATGAACCTCCAAATACTTACTGTTCTGTTACGAAGAGACTGAAGACCTAATTTATCTGTCATTTCACTGATGGCCATAGCATTTGGCAAATCCTGTTTGTTCGCAAAAAGCAGCAATACTGCATCTCGCAACTCATCTTCCTGAAGCTGAAAACAAACGCTAAGATGTTAACAACTAACAAACTGGAACTCAAATCACTGTGACAAACTAGGTAAAACATTGTCTTCCTGCATATACCACTTATTCAACATTACATATATTATTAAACATCAACCTAATTTCACTACATAAAGTTCAGGGACACTTAAATCTCATATCCTTCAATTTTTAAATCCCAAGCAAATAATTATATGCCTTTCAAGTAAAGCAAAACTATTTTTCAAGCCAATCATCCTGCACTCCATTAAAGTAAATCATTCATTTCAGCTTTCATGATCATCCATTAAGAGTCAGGATCGGTGGGGCGCCTGGGTGGCTCGGTTGGTTGGGTGGCTCAGTTGGTTAGGCAACTGCCTTCAGCTTGGGTCACGATCCCAGGGTCCTTGTTGACAAACCCTCCCAAGACTAAGATTCTCAGATTCTTTTTGAGTATGCCAGTCACTTTTATTTAAAACAACAGATTCCATATTAAAGTGCTAAGCCACAAAAAAACTGGAGTATTACAAAAGTTCCAAAAACATTAAAAAGAATTTTACTTGAAATCTGCTATTTAAATGACATATAAAGACCAAAACAAAAAAATGACAAAACAGAATTCTTATTAGATCACGGTGAGATTCTTGTCAAGCTGTAGAACAGTTTCCTTAAAGGCAAAATCCTCTGCCCAATTGCCTTTACTCCCTAAATGAGGTTCTGGAACACATACTGAATAATTTCAGTAATCTATATCTCCATTTGTAGGTTTTGTGGTCTGGCCTTTATCTCATCTGAATTTTCCATATCGTCCGAATTCATCGTTCTGTTTGCTCTTCTCAGTCGGTATTCCTAAAACATTTTCTAAACATCTGTTCTAATCTCGTCTTCCCAACATCAAGCAGCTTTTCCTCCAAATTCCAAGATTCCTGGTGTGATTTCATTATTAATTTAGCTTTAATACATGTTTCATGTTATCCATGAGCACACTTGGGGTTTTCTCCAGGTTTTTTTTTAAGTGTAGTTGAATGTTGCATCCTTTAATGCACGCTTTTTTCATTTCAAAAGCAATTTTTAACTCTTCAATTTCATTTTCCAGGTCCTCAGTTTTAGCTTCAATTTGCTTATCTGGCATGATTTGTTCTGGAGTTTTTTCTTCATTTGCATTCACTACTGATTTATATTCCAAGAGTTATTGTTTTGTCTGTGCTCTCAGCCTGACCAACAGCGTCAAGCGGTCCTTGGGATGCACCACCTGGGCACCGGGGACCTGTGCAGGCCCACCCTCCCTGCCTCCCACTGCAGAGTCGGAGGGCTTGGTGGCTGCTTGCTCTTTGGGTTACAATTATAACTGGCACGAAGAACTGCCACCTAGGACAGGAAGGCATGGCCTCAGGAGGCAATATTCCCGCCACTAAACTGTGGCCAGCAAAAGCAGTAGTTAAGTTTTTGAGGACTCAAAACTTACACGTGGATTTCCAACTGTACACATGGTGACTGGGCCATGAGTCGGCACTCCTAACCCCCATGTTGCTCAAGGGTCAACCGTACATGAGAACAATCTGATACATGGCAAAGCTAAAATACCGTATCAACCAAAATGCTACTATCTTCAGGTGGAATTCTTTATCATGGCTGCTATTATGAAGTATTTCAAAGTATGTATTATATAGGTACAGAACAGAGAAAACCAAACCCAAAGACCCTGGGAACAAGGGGTTTGAACCAAGATTCCTAGATCACAAAAGTTCCAAAACTACAGATTTTTAATCTATTAAATAAAGGACTGGACTAATGGAGATATCCTCAACCAGAGACATATCACCCCCTGGAGCATGCTAAAAACAAGCTGAGCCTTCCTCCCAACTTAATGAAGTAGCTACTCTTCTGTGTGTTTTTTAAAAAGCTCTATAGGAGATTTTTATGTGTGTTCTTAAGAACCTGTCATGACAGTTCCTCAAGGTTCTTTCTAGCTCTGAAACAATTCATTTGTGTAATCTAATCACAGTAAGATACCAACCACTAACACTAACCACTGTCACCCTGAAAAACACATCTTGGAAATAATAAATTTAAAAAATATTCTTACCATTTTCTGCAGCTCTTCAGCTCCTTCCTGAATTCTTTCACGATCATTACTATCTACCACAAAAATAAGACCCTGGGGAAAAATTGTTTAAATAAATTGCAACAGTTAACCTTAAAGGAGACACTGAATATAAAATGTAAGTACAGACAAAAGAACCATACTGAGTTAAACATTTGGAAGACAATGTCTCCTTATTAAAAGAACAACAAAAAAAGAACAGTGCCCTAAGTACTAAAAATAGATTTGAGCACTATTTGTGATTTTAACTTATGTTATTAAAAAAAAAAAATGGGGGGGCACCTGGGTGGCTCAGTCAGAGCATCTGACTCTTGATTTCGACTCAGGTCATGATCTCAGGGTCGTGGGATCAAGTCTCCCATGGGGCTCTACGCTCAGCATGGGAGTCTGCTAACGATTCTTTTTCTCCCTCTCCCTTTTGCCCCTCTCCCATTCACATGTTCTCTCTAAATAAATAAATAAAGTCTTAAAAAAAAAAATCTTACTCTTAACCCACTGATCACTTTTCTCAACTACACTATGAATAAATTTTATCCCTCTTCCCTTGCATGTTAAGTGCAGATAAGTCCAAGTAACAAAATGGTCACTAAGTGGGAACAAAAGGAAAAAGAATCAACCAAAGATCCTAAAGATGCATGAATTTACTGACTGAATTAGCATATTCAGTAAAAGGCATGCATAAAGCGTTTCTTAAAAAAAATAAGAGGGAAGGGGCACACAAAATAGTTTTTGTAGGCTTCTTATAGAAAAGTAAGCCCTGCTCCACAATGTTGTTGACTTGATCAAATAAGAAATTCTTTTATTTTTATTTTTTAGGTAAACTCTAGGCCCAAAGTGGGGCTTTAACTCACAATCCTGAGATCAAGAGTCACATACTCTATAGACTGAGTCAGCAAGGTGCCGCCAAATATGAAATTCTTAACAAAAAGAAAAGTAGTAACCATTCTTATCAGATATTCACAAACATTAGAATTCTATTCTAAAAAAGAAATGGAATTAAGGAAACCGTTAAGACTTTTCTAAAAACTTTCAAATGGGAAAGTATAAAATTTTCAACTAGAGAGGGCAGATTACCTTGGTAGTTTTGTTAAAAATCTATTCCTATTAATACTAAAGTGATTACTGGGGCGCCTGGGTGGCTCAGTTGGTTAAGCGACTGCCTTCGGCTCAGGTCATGATCCTGGAGTCCCGGGATCGAGTCCCGCATCAGGCTCCCTGCTCGGCGGGGAGCCTGCTTCTCCCTCTGACCCTCCCCCCTCTCATGTGCTCTCTCATTCTCTCTCTCAAATAAATAAATAAAATCTTTAAAAAAAAAAAAAATACTAAAGTGATTACTTTAAATATTATTCTCCCCACAACCCTGACCACTGAAGTATTTTTTGATCATTTGTCACTTAATCACAAACTGTCTTGTGCTTGCTTATTTATATAAATAAATAGATTAACTCCACCAAGAGCATAAAATCCACTTAGGGCAAAGAGCTACTTCATTTTGTATGTACCCCTCAGTACCATCATAGTACTGAGCTTGCCAGGGTACCTAATATTTATTTTCGGCTATGGTCATTAAATGACGATTTTCTTTGGTCTAGCGAATTTCAAACCCATTTCCTTTGTCTCTGCTGGAAACCATCATTTTAAACCTCCTAATCTTTGAAAATACTTTTGGTGCTATGAGAGGCAGTATGGCATAATGGAAAGATATCCAAATTCAAATTTCAAGACTACTTATTACATAAATGACCTAATCCTGGAACATGCCTCTTCTATAAAAATAAAACCATGCCAGCCAACTTTATAAGCCTGTTAAATGTAATCATACAGGTATAAAAGAATCTACTTTGCACTTGGCTTATCACAGGCTTTAGTAAATGTTGTCTCCTCCTTTCCCTCCTATTCCAAAAGTTATTCCTTTTTAAAATCTATCCCTCTAGAAGAGGCAATGGCTCCAAAAGGGATCCATTTTTATTTGTACTACTAACAATCCATTTTTATTTTGTTTTAAAATGTAAATAACACTATCAGTTCCAAAGTAACACTACCGAGAGAAAGAAGTATTTCAGTAATAAATTCAGTTATTCACTTCCTGGTACAACCTAGAATCAAAAGTGTAGAAAAGCTAGGATTCTAAAGATAAGTTTGGCTACAATAAAAGACTACTTAAAAGGCCAAGTATTTACTTACTTAGAATAGCAAAATAATTGGAATTATCTAATGAGGGAAGAGGAATTTACTACAATAAATCCTGTGTCCTGGCTTGTTAAGTTAGAAGCATGGTTAAACAGTATTCGTTTCTTTTCAATTTTATAGCTAATAGAACTGATGCTAGAAATGCTAGAAAAGCTGGTGTAAGAGCTTAGCTGACATTACATCTGGTAACACATAAAAACTTTCCCCTGTAGTCGTGAGTTCTCTAGGAAGAAGTACTTGGGACTTTTGATTACAAGGTGATCCAAAGAGGCCAGGAATGGATCTAATCTCAAGAACTCAAAAGTAAATGGGGCACCTGGGTGGCTCAGTTAAGTGTCCAACACTTGATTTTGGCTCAGATCATGATCTCAGGGTTGTGAGATCAAGCCTCATGCTGGGCTTCACGGTGGGCACGGACCCTGCTTAAGATTCTCTCTCTCCCTCTACCTTTACCCCTCCCCGCCACATGCACGAGCACTCCCCCCCCCAAAAAAACCGAAACAGAACAAAAATGCAAAAGTACATTACATACAAAGCATTCTAAACAAATTTAGGTTAAGACCAGGGTTACTCTTAGTCAAGAATTACAAACTAAGGATTAGCAAAGTTTTACTTTGTCCCTAATTTTACTTCAAAAACATATTCCCTAAATGAAATGACTTACTTTAAAATAATCCAAAAGGTGAAGTACATTAGAGAGAAACATCAATTAAACAATATTGGCCATATCCTAATAATTGAAGTTGGGTAAAAGATATGTGAAAGTTTATATGCTATTCTCTCTACTTTTGTGTACATTTGACAATTTCCATAATGAAGTTCTTTAAAGCTCCCCAGGTGATTCTAATATGCAGCCGAATTCGAGAACTCCTACTCACAGGATTACTAAGGTCTCTCCCATGCCACTACACACTAGATGATAATATAAAAATACCTTATAAATCAATGAAGTGGATCTACATTAATATATATTTTTTAAAGATTTATTTTAGAAAGAGAGAGAGAGAGGGAAAATGAACAGGACGGGGAGAGGGAGAAAAGAATCTCAAGCTGACTCTGCGCTGACTGCAGAGCCCAACACGGGGGGTCTGTCTCATAACCCTGAGATCATGACCTGAGCTGAAACCAAGAGTCAGACACATAACCAACTACACCACTATGAACCCCAGTATATTTTTTTCTTAATGTATTTTAATAAGGTAAACACTTTTAACTGGGCTAAATGAAGGACTACTAATTGCTTTTTATTCATTAAAAATTAAAATGACAGAAAGTTATATAGACCTTACTTTCTAGACTAAGAACGAAACAAACAGAACTCCTAATTCAATCTTGAGAACCACCTCCACCTAATCTGCCAAAATATTGTTATGATGGCTATGTAACTCTTCCATCCTGGGTAACTTAGCCTTCAAAAGCATGAGTGAGAGAGTTCACTGAAGAATATGTAAGTAGTGATAAGAATGCCAACTCATATAAGAATGCCAACACTCAGTTAAATAGTAGATATCAAAAGAAACTTTAAAGCATAAAACATATAAAGAAAAGTTATACAAACTGTATAGCATTCCTTACCTGGGTGTTTTGGAAGTAATGCCTCCAGAGAGGCCTAATTTTATCTTGACCACCAACATCCCATACTGTGAAACAAATGTTCTTATATTCTACTGTTTCCACATTAAAACCTACAAAGAAAAAAAAGACAGTTGTGCAAAATGTCATTAAGAAAATAAAACCCCTTACTGTGGAATTCTCTCAGAATTGCTTTTTAAAAATCTCCTAATCAACAAACTGAAAAAACCTAAGCCAGTTACAATGACAGATATATGCCATAGTAAACTTGTCCAAACCCATAGAATGCACAACACCAAGAGGGAACTCTAAGGTAAACTACGGACTTTGGATGATTACGTCAATGAAGTTCATCAGTTATAACAAATGTACCACTCGAGTGAGTGATGTTGATAAAGGGGGAAGCTATATATGCATGGGGGCAGGGAGTTTATGAGAAATCTCTGTACCTTCCTCTCAATTTTTCTGTGAGCATAAAGCTCTCTAAAATAATAAAGCCTTAAAAAATTGCTTCAAAATTAAACCATATTCTATTTCATTTTATATTATGATATGAATTAAAGTCATCCATAAACTTTCTTACCAATGGTAGGAATGGTGGTGACTATCTCCCCTAACTTCAGTTTATACAGAATGGTCGTCTTGCCCGCAGCATCCAATCCAACTAGAAAAAGACATTAAAATTTTTAAATCTAGACCAAAAGCACACACACTAAGAATTAATTTTACAACAAATTTATAGTTTGAAAGCAAAAGGCGACTGGTCAAAGCACAAATGAGTTAGAAATGAAATTACTTCATTTCTGATCCCCAAGGGCAACACCTGCTACAGAAAGCCTTTCCATTTTTCTTTCTAGACCTAGAGAGACAGCATGTAGTAGTGAAAAGAAAAGAGTATCTGGCTGACTCAGGCTCTGGTCTCTAGATTTGCTTTGCCACAAATTAGTTAAGTGTCTTTATTTATTTATTTATTTTTAAGATTTTATTTATTTGACAGAGAGAGACACAGTGAGAGAGGGAACACAAGCAGGGGGAGTGGGAGAGGGAGAAGCAGGCTTCCTGCGGAGCAGGGAGCCTGATGCGGGGCTCGATCCCAGGACCCTGGCATCATGACCTGAGCCGAAGGCAGATGCTTAACGACTGAGCCACCCAGGCGCCCCAGTTAAGTGTCTTTAAACAAGTCACTCTAGGAAACTGAGCCCAGAGAAAGTAACTATAAAACAAGGAGATCGAATCATTTAATCTAAGATATTTTCTAATTCAATCCTTATTAATTCTATGAACTACTATCATTTTTAAAAACCCAAGTTACATATTGAATCAGAGAACACATAAAAACAAATGAATAAAAATTATCTTAAAAAAATGTTAACTATGCACTAGTGTCCTTAAATGATAATAAAGGAAGATGAGGCCAATATTACCGCTACCTAAATTCATTTCTACATCAAATGCACAGAAATGAGAACAAAAGATTGGTTAATTTGGGTTGTAAAAAATGGCCTTATCATATTCATCTCCAATGTAACTAATGTCTAAATTCTTAAAACAATTCCTTTGAAGCAGATACAAGTAGGGAAGAATGTGCTTGTTTCTGAGGGAAAAAAAAAAAATCCATCCTGGAGTAAGAGGGTATACTTCTTCATTACAATGATAGTGATGAGCAAATTAAATGCTCATTTTAAGTATGAATTTCTCAAAATCCACATATTCTACACTGTCAAACCCTTCTAAATGGAAGGTCAGTATCTAATAACCTCACTGAATGTATCACTGGACATCACATATGGCCATCTAGATTTATGCTATCACAGATTTTTTTTTTAAAGATTTTTATTTATTTATTTGAGACAGAGAGAATGAGAGAGAGAGAGCACATGAGAGGGGGGAGGGTCAGAGGGAGAAGCAGGCTCCCCGCAGAGCAGGGAGCCCGATGTGGGACTCGATCCCGGGACTCCAGGATCATGACCTGAGCCGAAGGCAGTCGCCCAACCAACTGAGCCACCCAGGCGCCCTCACAGATTTTTTTTTTAAGATTTTATTTATTTGACAGAGAGAGAAAACAGAAGTAGGCAGAGCGGCAGGCAGAGAGAGAGGGAGAAGCAGGCTCCTCGCTGAGCAGGGAGCCCGACACGGGGCTCCAACCCAGGACCCTGGGACCATGACCTGAGCCGAAGGCAGACACAACCGACTGAGCCACCCAGGCGCCCTTACGCTATCACAGATTGTGATATGAATTCAACTTCATGATTTAAGCAAGGTTGCTTTTTAAATATTTAAATCAAAGAACGACTTTGATTGGTACATGAAACAAATGCTATTAAGTTAAAGAAAACTCACACACAGAGAAATCACCCTACTTACCTAATTTACATTACTGTGCAAGTAAGTTTAACTTTTATCAGTTCAAAACAGAACTAAAGGCTATAGGCAATTTCAGAGCCCTTCTACCCATGTAACAACCTTTTCTGCTCTGTACCCTACAAAGGTAGCTTTAAGATCTCTCTGTACACTCAGGCAATTTATGTCTTCGTATCCTGTGTCTTCTAATTAAACTGTGTTCCCTACTCCTTCATACTGAGATATTCAGGTTTATTCTTTCCAAAATACTATGACAGTTACTAGACAGAGTGAGCAACTAAGCCCTCACTCATGGGCACAAGAAAAACCAACTGGCCCCAGGAGGTGTTTTGTTTTTTGAGTATGGGACAGTATCCAAAAAAAAAAAAAAAAAAAATCAGAAAATCTAATTCTAAAATAGACACAAAGAAACAAAACTAAAGTTTGATATCTTCAGTAAAAATACAGAAAACAATGGGAAGAACAATATGATCATTTCACTGTTTGAAAAACCTGTCTCTACGTGATGTAACAGAGCACTGGGTGTTATAAGCAACTGACAAATCACTGAACTCTACCTCTGAAACTAACAATATACTATATGTTAATTAATTTAATTAAAATGAAATTAAATTTAAAAAAAGCAGCTGTCTCTTGAGAGAATAAGTCTTTCTCAGGTGATTTTGATCAAATTTTAAAATAAAGCAGAATTCGCCCTTAAGCACCTAAGTTAAAAGGAGCACCTGGGTGGCTCACTTAAGCATGATGGGATTGAGCTCTGAACTGGTCTATGTTGGATGTGGAGCCTAAGATTCTCGCTCTCTGGGGCACCTGGGTGGTGCAGTTGGTTAAGGAGCTAACTCCTGGTTTCGGTTCAGGTCATGATCCCAGGGCCCTGAGATGAGCCCTGTGTCCAGCTCCATGCTCAGCATGGAGTCCTTAAGATTCTCCGTCAGCCCCGTCCCCTGCTTGTGTGTGTGTGTGTGTGTGTGCACTCTCTTCCTCTACAAATTTTTTTCCTAAGATTTTATTTTATTTGAGAGAGAGAGACAGCGAGAGAGGGAACACAAGCGGGGGAGTAGGAGAGGGATAAGCAGGCTTCCCGCCGAGCAGGGAGCCCAATATGGGCCTCCATCTCAGGACCCTGTGATCATGACCTGAGCCGAAGGCAGACACTTAACGACTGAGCCACCCAGGCACCCACAAATAAATTTAAAAAAAAAAAAAAGATTCTTAGGGCGCCTGGGTGGCTCAGTCAGGTAAGTGTCTGCTTTCCGCTCAGGTCATGATGCCAGAGTCCTGGGATCAAGCCCCCCATCGGGCTCCCTACTCCGCAGGAAGTCTGCTTCTCCCTCTGCCCCTCACCCCACTCGTGCTCATGCTGTCTCTCTCTCAAATAAATAAATAAAATATTAAAAAAAAATCTCTCCCTTTCCGTGCCCCTCCCCCGCTTGCACGAGCTCTCTCAAAAACAAAAAAATAAATCAATAAAAAAGTATCTAAGTCAAAATATGATTAAACCCAAGTCAGAAGAAGTGAAAACTACAGCTGATTAGAAAAACGTGAGCTAGGGGTTTTTTTTAAAGATTTTATTTATTTGACAGAAAGCGAGAGAGCGCAAGGGGGAGCGGAAGAGGGAGAGGGAGAAGCAGGCTCCTTGCTGAGAAAGGAGCCCTATGTGGGACTCCATCCCCCAGGATCATGACCTGAGCGGAAGGCAGACGTTTAACTAATTGAGCCACCCAGGCGCCCCACCTGAGTTAGGTTTTGAGAACTATGGCACATGCTAGTCCTCACTGGAAGTCCAACTGAACCTCATACCATCACTAAAACAATTTAAATCCAAAAATACTGACACAGAATGAAAGAAACCCAAGACAAATTATCATTATATAACTATTTTAAGTTATAGAAAAGCACAGAGGTAACCCAATTTTTAATGAAACTGCCAACACCTGATTTCGTGCATAATATTCTACTTCTAAGTTTGAATTTTCTTCACACAATAAACATGAGTTACTTTCATTAAAAAAAAAAATTCCAAAGTAGCAGATTTCCTTTATTAATACATTGGCCTGGTTACATTTCCTGATATATCTATTAGGAAGATGACTGCTTAAGAGCCTTGAATATATATTATATACTTAATTTAAAAAGGGGGGAAGTGTTTACAAAATAATGCAACCATAAGGCTTTTTAATAAGCAAGTTATTTTTAAAATAAAAATTTTAAGATAGTTAAATAGCTCACCGCCCCATACAAGATTCTAAAATCATGAATATATCTTTTGAGTTGCACAAAAAAAATAACAGTGCTATATAAATGCAAACCAGAATTTTTTTTAAAAAAGGGATTTCTACTGTGAGATTAAAGATGCATATACCATCACTTAAAACTCATTATATAGTTCTTTACTCAAAAACATGTTGGTCGAACAATTTTGTGCTACTTCAATCATTTCTTAAGTACCTCCTTCCTTACTGTTGCAATATCTGGCAATGAGTTTTCTTCACAAAATGAAACTATAACCAGTTCTCATATAGCCAAGATAAGACTAATCTGTACATTCCAGTAATGCCCTCCCTCCCTTTCACCCCCATAAACAAGTCACTGTATTGAAAGATACTGGAATTACTTGTTCTCCTTAACTGGACCTGCACTTTGACCAAAGTCTTAACAGCAACAAAACTACCCCAAAACTCTTAGCCAATCATTAAAAAGCATGTCTACTAAAGTGTGGCAGCAAGAAATATTTATATTTTAAGTTAAAGACACTAGACTCCATGACCTCAAATTGGAAAAAAAAAATGCAGAAAGGAGACTGGGATGAAAAAAGTATATTTTCAGGTGGATAAAATTTCAGAGTATTTTTCTTTTTCATGTTTTTATCTTTCAATTTTCTACAAGGAAGCTTAAAATACAACTTCATAATTATTTAAAAATAATTTAAATTGAGTGCTTACTGTGTTCTGAGCACCACACTAGGTGATTCCATACATTTTTGTAATATAAACCTTACAACTACCCTCTATTTTTCAAACGCAGCATCTGAGGTTCAGAAATGTCCCCAGAATCACAGCAGTAGAAGACGTATGCAAAACCCCAAGTCTTATGGAGAAGTTAGATCCCTGAGACACAGCTGATGGGAATGTAAAATGGTGTAGCTGAAATGGAAAACAGTTTTGTCAGTTCCTTAAAATGTTAAATATAGTTAACACAGAACCCAACAATTCCACTCCTAGGTATTTATTTACCCAAGACAATTAAAATTATATGCCCGTACAAGAACTTTTCAAATGTTCACAGCGGCATTACTCATAACAGTCAAAGAGTGGAAACAATCAAATTTCCATCAAATGATGAATGGATAAACAAAATGTGGTATATTCATAGAAAGGAATTACTCTTCAGCCTTAAAAAGGAATGAAGTACTGACACACGATAAAATATGAACCTTTAAAACATTATGCTAAATGAAAGAAACTAAGCACTAAAGGACACATTGTACGATTACATTATGTGAACTATCCTGACTAGACAAACCCACAGAAACTAAAAGTAGATGAGTGGTTGCAGAAGAACTGGGGGAAGAAGGGGGGCAGTAACCACTAATGGGTATAGAGTTTCTTTCTGGGCTGATGAATATGTTCTAGAATTAAGATACTGGTGGGCCACCTGGGTGGCTCAGTCAGTTAAGCGTCCAACTCTTGATTTCAGCTCAGGTCATGATCTCAGGGTGGTGGATTGAGCCCCCTGTTGGGCTCTGCGATGGGCGTAGAGCCTGCTTAATATTCCCTCTCCCTCTGCACCCCTCCCACACACACACTCATGTGCTCTTAAAAAAAAAAAAAGACAGTGGCAATAGTGACACAAGTTTGTGAATATAATAAAACCACTGAACTGTACACTTTAAAGAGATAAATTTTATGTTACATGAATTACATCTCAATTTTTAAAAATTAAAACCAAAACCCCAAAACGCCTAAGTCTATACCAGAGCTCTCAAATGGTATTTATACACTGCCATCTTGCCTTCTGGTTTTTCTGGTGGACATACAGTATCTTAGTATTTTACCTAATTCCTCAGAAGTCTGACCATCAAAACTGAAAGTGAGGCTACCAGGTATACAGAAAAATTATTATAAGCTTAGATTTTACTTCTACCCAAAAGATCAGAAATATCTGCACTTTGATCAATGTGTTAATTAGCAGCAAATTATCAAAGTCTGAAAGCCATCTGCAATAATGCCAGAGGGTACATCTAAAAATGGCTGTATCAACTTCTAGCAGCATCAACCTAAGATTTTTGCCTTTTCTATTGTTTCCTTATATCACATAACTAATCAGAAGGGCTTTTTTTTTTAAAGGCTGCCAATTATGTTTTCAACTAATGACCTGAGAAAATGCTCATAATAAGCTAAGTCAAAAAGAGAGAACTCCAATTTCCTCTTAAAAACCTGACAGTAAATATAATAAATGTTAACAAGAGTGAAATGGTGGAATTATAGTTAGTTATTACTTTATTCTTTTAAAATTAAAAAAAAGACATGTTATTTTTAGAATGAGGACAAAAAATTAAAAATCACATAATAAATCTATTCACAAAATATGCTAGGGAAAAAGCATGAAATACCACTCTTTAGCTTGAAGCCTCACTTAAAATATTAGTAATATTTTTCAAATTGGCAAATAAAAGAACCTCCCCGATCCCCCCAAAACCAGTCACATATAAGACAATACAGAATTATACTGTTATTAGCAATCTTTTAAAAAGCAACATTTTCTCAGCTTTTCAATAGGCAAAAACTCATAAGTTCAAAGAGCTTAGAATTAATAATTCCTCTACAGAACACATTAGTGTTTTCCAATGTAAACAAAACTTGGGGAATCATTTCCCAAAATTACATCTTATCACAGATCAAGACACTGGAGATCAGTCTAAAAATAAGGTAATGCAGGGCTACATGGAAAATCTAAGATGGAAACTGATCATCTTTGAATTTAAGCTCAGTAATATCATTCACACGAGTGATTTCTCAAAAAAAAAAAAAACTAGACAATTTCTGTCAATCTATACTTTAAGTGACATTACATTTAAAACACTGCATTGGTTTTTAATTAGTTCAAACACCTTTTAAAATTATTTGAACTTCTAGGAGAACAAGTGTAAAATTTTAAACTTCACAGTAATTTGGCAAACCAGACTCATGAGCTAACTGCTATCTTTCAGTAACACTTTAAAATGATAAAGTATGAAAAAGTCACTGACTCAAGAAGGTATGAATTTTATGTAAGCCTTATAAAGGTAAAGGAAGCACACATATCTGCCAGAGAACATTAATATGAAAAAAGCAATCATTAACTCAATTCTAAACTTGAATAGGGACAGAGACCTTAAGAGTGATTATTTATGCAGTCACTTCATAAAACTAGACCAAAAAAATCAACTATCAAAACTTCCAAATCACCTCTTTCCCTACCCATGCAATATCCTAAGGTTATGCTTCATTTGATGAGTTACTATAAAACTTGACCTTGTGACTTTAGTGTTTTTAATCAAGGAAACCTGATTATCCCAAAATTAAAGAGCAAAACAAGAACAGGAAACCAGAATAAAACATTTAACATTAAAAAAGTAATTCCAAATCATGACTTCTATCTCTTGCACAAATGCACAAAGTTAAATACTTTTCCATTTTCTTTCAATTGTCATTTTTTGGAGGTAGGAAAAATGCTCCCCTAATATAGTAAATTTAGGAAAGTGCTTACAGCATAACTCTACTTTTCTTCTCCTGCTGAAACTTTAAGCCATCACAAAAGACTTAGGGTACAAAACACAGCAATTCATTTACAATCAATCTTAAATAAAAGGACCAACATAGTACATTTCCAGGAACACAACTAGGAACTAGTTAATTTCTTTAAGGAACGGCCTGGAAATTCATTTATCACAGTCCAAAGTCCTCCCAATGACTTCAGATGCTTTTTAGACTGTCAACTTTCAGGCACCTTAAAAACTTAATATGCTTGCCCTCCTTTAAAAATTGTCTCTATAAATGAAATCTAAAAAACTTTTTAGAGAAAACATTTTGATTTATCTTTATGAATGAATTATTAACAACTATTCCATGAATTGTGAAGAAGCTAAAAATAACAGTTAAGAGAAAAAAGAACTAAATGTGTAACCTTCATACACCTCGAATTACTACTGAATCTTGCTTCGGAAAACTTTCAATGGTAGTAGAACTAGAAAATATAACTTCCTCCCCACTCTAAAAAAACAAGCTCCTGATGAACCGACAAGTTTGAACGTTTAATTTAGAGGAGCTCCTTTTTGCATTATTGAGGTCCACAGAGCTTAGCTGTGATGTAGAGACAACTCACAGTAATATGGGGGAGGGGCCGCTTACATCACCCAAGTGACAAGCCCCTTCTCCCTCAGCTAAAAAAAAAAAAAAAAAAACAGGCGCTGAAGAGCAGTTTTCAAAAGCCTATTTTCCAAAAGAAATTTTTAAAAAGCCCTTTACAATTATTACTAAATAAAGGTACCCTAAAATTAAGGGTCACAATGTTCAGTTACTAGAAATTTGTTATCGGCTTAAAAAATTAACTTTAAAAGTTTTTTCATTAAACCTTAACCAGCTAGATAAAAATTAGTTTGAAAACCAAAGACAGTAAACCAACATATTTAGTTTTTGAGAGTGGCCAAAAGGTGATTCACGATAAACTCAGTTTTCAGGGACATTAATAAGGAAAAGAATATGAAGTGGAATCCAGAGCGAAGTAAGTTTGGCGAAGTGAGCACTGAGGACTCCGGACTCTTCTGAAACCGAGGGTGCTCCCTTGCCACCGCTCTGGGCCTGGTCACTTCCTGCCCCGGGCGGCCCCGGGCTCCCGGCGACCGCTCGCGCCACATACCACTGGAGTGTGCAGTGTGTGTACACGGAGCAGAAAGGGGGACGAGGAAGACTGGAGCAGTTCTGCCTCCGTCCTCACCGCTGCCCACACCGGAGAAGCCCGAGCCAGACCGCACTCTCAGAACGGGCCTCGCCAATGTCTTCCGGGCTTAGCGAGATCAGAAGAGTTCGCTTCCCCCACATCTCCGCCCAATCCTGCCTGGCTTTCAGTAAGATCAAGTAAAGAAAGCCAAAGCCAGAAAGAAGAAACCTGTCCCGCGACCCTGTCCGGCCTCTTAGACAGATCTGGGGCGACCGCCCACCTATCGCCCCATTGTTCCCCCTTAAGAATTCCTCCTGACCCCGAGCCCGCCGCCCCTCCCCCACCAGAGCGGGCGGAGGGACAAACAGGCCCCGAGGCCGCCCCAAGCAGAGACCCGGCCTGCCCTCGGTTGTCGGGCCCTCACTCACCCATCAAAATGCGCATCTGCTTCTTGCCGAAGAGGCGGGAGAAAAGGGAAGAGATGGTGAGGCCCATGGCAGTAGTGGCACTTGCGATGGGCAGGAGCAGAAGGGGTTTTGGGGCGTCCCCGGGCCTTCTCCTTTCACGCTCCCAACTAACTGAGCGAAGAAAGAGGAGCTGAGGGAGAAAGAGGGCGGCAGAGACGGCTCGCTAGCCGGCGTGTTGGACGAAGCTCTGGAACAAGAACTAACGGGGCGCTGCTCGACGACTGGCGCGGCAGCTCCGGGACTGGCGTTTTAGGCTTCTGCTATGCCACGTCACGCGGTAGCCGCGGCGACTCCAGCTGCGGCCCGGCCCCTCCAACGCGGACAGAATCGCGTCACCGCCGCCCCAACCCCCTGCGCTTCCGGTGCTGGCCGAACCACTGCGCCTGCGCACGAAAGGGATTGGCCAGTTTCGCCGACGTGATTCTCTGGCCGCCGTCACCTCCCGGACGCGGACCCGCGGGGCGAAGCCAATTAGCACATGCGTACTGGGAGACGGACAAAGTCCCACAATGCTTCGGTTGGTCACTTCCAATCAGATTCTAGGCGAAACGCTTCCGCCCGGATAAATACTTCCAGGAGGTTGTAGTCCTTACTTCCGGAAAGGCGCTCTGTGCATTGTGGGTTAGGAAGTGAAGCTCGGTTCCTCTTGCCCTTTGAGTGCCCTACTCTTAAACGCTACGAGCGCTGGGGATTCCCCGGTCCGCCACGGTACACGTTTCCTGCGCGGCACCAGACACTTGTCCTAGTGGAGAGGTGAAGATGGGCCTTCCTTTCCCAGGAGATAAGTGGTTAAAAGTTGTGCAGACGTAGACGCTGTGGCCTAGACGCATTGACCCGTCCACTCCAGGTCATACTGAATATCCCTAATGCTGTGTCAAGAGGAGAGAGCTCCGAGATACGTTCATCTACTAGTACAGCTTTTTAAGAGAAGCCAACGAGGAAAGATTGCTTTTCTTGTATCATTTCTCTCCCTGAAGCATGGAAAACTTAATTCCTTATGTTAAGAAAGTGGAAAGCCTCCTCGTTCTAAAAATATTTATGATCTTAATGTTTTTCTGATTACAAAATGAGGTATACATCTTGTAAAAAAAATTTTTTTTAAGCGCATTCCCCATAATTTTCGCCATATCCCCGTATTTCCTCCATGCTGTTGGTGCAGTTCAGGATTAGCAGCTACCCCTACCTACACCCCTACCTTAGTTAAGTCATTATCACCCACCCTTCAGATCTGATTAAAAGTTTAACTCCCTTGGAAAATACTTGTTTGATCTCACTAGATGAATTACTCAGGCTCAAAGAATCATAACCACTCTTAATAGTTTTGATTTCACATATAATATTATTGACAACCTTCCTCCCTACCCCACTTGTCTGAAAACGCTGAGAAGACAGGACTCAAATCCTTTTTTGTATGCCATTGTATTCCCTGGAGTTGGCACACCATGACGTTCAAATATGGTTGAGTGATAGAGGGGATGGCTGAATAAACTATATTATATCCATACAGCATAAAACTATCAGAAATTAGAATAATGTAGAATTATAAATTCTAATGAAAAGGTCTCCAAGATACAGTTAGTGGAGAACGCCAAATAATGAACGAAGTAAAACAATATACTGTAGATTTCCCCTGGGTATTTGTGAGTGTGAGTGTGTGTGTGTGTGTGTGTAAAATGCAGAAAAAGAATTTTTTTTTTTAAAGATTTTATTTATTTGACAGAGAGACAGAGAGGGAACACAAGCAGGGGGAGTGGGAGAGGGAGAAGCAGGCTTCCAGCCCAGCAAGGAGCCTGATGCGGGGCTTGATCCCAGGAGGCTGGGATCATGACCTGAGCCAAAGGCAGACGCTTAAGGACTGAGCCACCCAGGCGCCCCAGAACAAGAATTTCTAAGTAGAATCTGCAGTAGTGATAGTGGTTACCTGTTTAACCTGTTTGGAGGGAGGAGGAGGCCTTCCCAGGAAATGAGGGAACCTGGTTTTGGTGTAGTAGTCAAAAGACCTTAATCTGTACTTTAAAAATTTTGCTTTATGGGCACCTGGGTGGCTCAGTCATTAAGCGTCTGCCTTCGGCTCAGGTCATCAACCCAGGGTCCTGGGATTGAGCCGCGCATCAGGCTCCCTGCTCCACTGGGAGTCTGCTTCTCTCTCTCCCACTCCCCCTGCTTGTGTTCCCTCCCTCACTATCTCTCTCTCTGTCAAATAGATAAATAAAATCTTTAAAAAATAAATAAAAATTTTGCTTTATTGAAATATAATTTGTACATGTAGTAAAATTCACCAATTTTAACTGTACAATTATATGAATACAAGTGTATACAGTAGCATAACCAACACCATAATCATGATATCAATTATTTCTATTACCCCCAAAAGTTCCCTCATACTCCTTTGTATTCATCCTCTTCCCTCACCTCCAGCCCTTGGCCAAACACTGATCTGTCACAATAGCTTTGCCCTTTCCAAAATCTCATATAAATGAAATCATACAGTATGTAATCTTTTGTGTGTGGCTTTTTTCTCCTAGCATAATGATTTCGAGATTCATCTATGTTATCATGTGTATCAATAGTTTGTTCTTTTTCACTGCTGAGTAGTATCCCACCTTATGGATATACCACAATTTCTTTATCCACCAATTGATAGACTTTGGGTTGTTTAAAGTATTGAGCTTTTATGAATAAGATTGTTTGAACATTTGAATACAAGTGTTTGTATATCTGTATTAATTTATTTTTACAATAATATCCACGCATTTATCTGTGCATTACTTATATGATTTAAAAAGTAATCTTTGAATTTGATAAATGAGTCAACCACTGTTTGACATATATTCTTCCACAGTTTCCTCCCTGAAATACTAACATCTCTATATAAATGTTAATGGGATTTTATACTGCTAAGCAACTCCTTTTCAATTTAATAATATACTGTGGACATTTAAAAATATCAGTATTTATAGATTTAACTCATTCTTTTTAAGAGCTGCATTCCATTGTAGCTACATAAAATAACTTATTTAACTGATCTATAAAATTGTAAAACATGCATATTCTTTGATCTAAAAATTCCACTTCCAGGTATTTATGGTAATGAAAATTTTCAACTTTGTTATGTTCAGGGGCACCTGGGTGGCTCAGTCAGTTAAGCGTCCGACTCTTGATTTCAGCAGGGGTCCTGATCTCAGGGTGGTGAGATGGAGCCCCAAGTCAGGCTCAGCACTCAGTAGGGAGTCTGCTAGAGATTCTATCCCTTGCCCACTGCCCCTCCCCCCACTCACCTGCCTGCTCTCTAAATAAATGAATAATAAATAAAATCTTTAAAAAAAAGTTTGTCCCATTCAAAAATGTTCATTACAGCATTGTTTGTAATGGAGAAACTGGAAACATCAATTTTTTAAAAAATATTTAAATCACCCTTTGTTTCTTTCCCTTGCTGATCACTAATCCAGATATTCCAGTTTTGCTTTTGCTACGACTTTATAAATTCACAATGATAAGACAATAATTAGACCTGTTGCCAGGATAAATATTTAATTTCTTTCTAACAGTGCTATCCTAGGAGGTTCTGTAGTTGCTTATTTCAAGGTGCATTCTGCAGGATGGGGTTGAATAAGAAAAATCTGAAAAGTTTGAAAAAGAGTAAGATATTTTGTATTGTTGAAGGCCTTCTGAGTAAAGCTCCATTTGGCAGAACTACACCTCAGAAAACTGTCATTTCTCAGAATGATCCTGAACAGTCAAAAGCAAAAACTTTACTCTGGTGGATAATAAGGTAAAGCCATTTTGTACGCTACAATGGGTTTATTCTGCCCTTTTTAAAAGTTTCCAGATATTCCAGCAATAACAAGCAAGGTGAAATTAAATGTAATTAAATATACAACATTTAAAGAGCACCAGGAAAATGCAAATTTTCCTGAAAGCAATTTTTTTTGCACTTAGACTTTAAACTCTTTAAGCAATTTAATAGAAATGTTTATTAATTTCTGATGTGAAGCAAAATACTATTTAATTTTGTAACAACTAAAAGTCTATACAATTACCTGAGAGATCTGCACATTTTCCTAGAATTTAACTTAAATGGAATTAAAGACTATATCTTCCTTGAAAAGAACCTTCCTTTGCACTGGAAATACATGTAATGAGTTGCTTAACAGCTGAGTAACTTAAAATTGCATTTTGGAAGCTTGTTAGATAAAAAAAATCCTGTATCCTTTAAGTAGCCTTTATGTCTGTTTTAAATTTTATATAGAATTCCTTAAAACAATGTTCACCTGATTATAAGTGTCTTCGCCAATTGACTCTAAATTTCTCAAGACAAATGAAAATGGGTCTCCTTCCACATAACTTCTCCCAAATCTGTTTAATTAAGCAAAATAGATGGAAGGAATTCTCGTGTCCATCTCTAGCATCCAAAACCTAAACCAAAAAATAAATAAACACAAAACAACAAATGAAGATGTCAGAGTAGATTTTTCAGATTTCCTTTTGAGATATGCTACACATCAAGTAGCTTCTAATAGAGGTTACAAAACAGGATGTTAATGGCCTACTGAAATGTCTCTTTTGTAAAGATAAGGATAATCAAGGTCAGAGAGGCTAAGTAACCTGCCAAGGCGCCCATAGGTAATAAGCAGTAGAACTGGTATAAGAACCCATTTCTTCTGATGTCAACACTCTTAACCACTATACTCACTGCCTTCTTTTTAAAAATGAGAAAATTGAGTCCCAAAGGAAAAAAACTGCTATTGTTTATTGATCATTTATCATGTAGCAAGTCCTATACTTCATTTAATCTAACAACTATAAGAAAGGTATTATGAGGTTGCCCCAACTCATAAACAACCACTACATTAGGTATGTTTTCCTCATTTCTGATTTTTTTTTGAAGATTTTATTTTTTAATAAAATCCCCCAACGTGGGGCTCAAACTCACAACCCCAAGATCAAGTGTCACAGACTCTACCAACTGAGCCAGTCAGGTGCCCTGTCTGGCTTTGGGTTTTTTGGCTTTTGTTTTTTTAGGGAGAGTCCATGCCCAATGTGGGCCTTGAACTCACAACCCTGAGGTTGAGAATCACATGCTCTACTGACTGAGCCAGCCAGACGGCCCTGATATTTTTTTATATGTTCCAGTTCCATGGGTTTAATAATGTAATTTCTTTTGCCGATTGTGTATGTTATGTTAGAATGCAAGCTTCTTAAGGAAACCATATTACTTCCTTTAAAATTTTCAAGGCACTTGAGAGTATGTATTCTATAAATAGTGCTAATATTTAATAGCAACAACAGATGTTATTGAGCACTTACTATATGCCAAACATTCTTAATATACATTATCCCTTTATTCTTCTCAACAATTTAATCCATACCATTCACTTTGCTCTCTGCAAAAATGACTCAGCTCCTTTTTCTAGTCCACCTGTTAGTTGTACAATAGTATAATTTGTTTTTACCTCATTTCCTCCCACCCTCTCAAAACTCCATTTGATATCATTCTCTAACTGTAATTCATCACTGATCTTGTTTAAAGTTCTTGTTCTCTGAACATTGTTATTTATCTGCAATAGTGGAAGAGTATCTGCTTCGACAAAGAATCTTGTCTACCCACTCTCTCTTTCACAGAAGAGGGGAGTGGTGTGGGAATTCCCAGAGTCTTTGGATAGTTTGGCCCAACCTGTTACCTCTCAACAACTCAAAGCCTCTGCCATGTAGGTAAGAACTTTCCTTAGTTTCAGTGCCTCTTATTAAGTCTTCTTTTAAAAAAACAGTTTTATTTATTCCATTGATTTTGTGGGAAGGCTTGTATATCTGGATCTATGCCCTCACTTTCCTAGGAGTCAGGGTTTTGTTTTTTAATAATTTGGGTAAAGTTTATAAAGTCAACACTTACCTATTTCACCAATTTAAATTTACTTCTGCTGGGACACCTGGGTGGCTCAGTCGGTTAAGCGTCTGCCTTCGGCTCAGGTCATGATTCCAGGGTCCTGGGATCGAGTCCCACTTTGGGCTTCTGGCTTGGCAGAGAGCCTGCTTCTCCCTCTACCTGCTCTGCCTGCCGCTCCCCCTGCTTGTGCTCTCTCTCTCTGACAAAAAAATAAATAAAATCTTTAAATTTACTTCTGCTTTAGCTGCTTAATAAAGGTGGCACAAATTTTATACATATGTTAAACTATTTTAAAGTTTCTTGCAGGAAACTTTAAAAATAAGGAATGCAACAGCTTGATTAGTTTCCTTCAAAGTATTTACAGCAGTCACATTCCCGACTTCTAGAAGAACTGGTATTCTGGTTTTCTGTCTGCTTTAAATCAGAGCGATTTTATGGTAGGTACATAGCCTTAGGCCACTAATTCTACTCAAATTTGTACTTACCATTTATAAAAATTTAATAGTTAAAGAAATTATTAGGTAGCTTAAAGCTAAATGTCTGACTACTATGTACCATAGCAAATTAATGAAATAAGGTTATTTCACAAAATCTTCCCCTCCTTGCCTAAATCTCCATATATCCAGACTGTATAAATATTTCAAATATCTCACAATTACTGAAATATCTTTCATGCTACAAAGCATAGAAATGAATAAATTTCCTTACAAAAAAATCTTTTCCTCCAAATATTAGATACACTGACTCATGTAATCCTGTCTTCATGATATATGGTGGTTGAGAGTGTTAGTGAAACAATCACCTAATGTTCAATTCATAGATCTATCTAGTCCTCAAACTTTAACATGCACCAGAATTCCTTGGAGGGCTGTCAAAACAAAATTGATCAGACCATTGCTTCTAGTCAAGATCAAGTAACAAGGACCAGATTTACCCTCTCACCTAAAATAATGAAAAACAAAACTAGGCAAAATATACAAAACAATGGTTTTCAAGACACTAGACACCAGGCAATGAAGGACAATGATTCTTGAGAGACAGAAAACAAATGCAGTGAGCCCTGAACCTGAGATTGCTCCAGTTTATAGCCTTGAGGGTATTTTTAGGCCACATCATAGAAAGGGGAACATTGGGTAGCCTGGTGAACTCTTTGAGCTGAAAGTCTGGGGAAACCAAACTTTAGGACAGAATTCCAGAGAGGAAGGAGAGCACAGAAAGAAAAAACCCTTATACAAAAAACCTTGTACAGATTTGCAGAAAGTTCACTAGAGTATTCTGCAGATCACTGATTAGCACATGTGTGTGAGGAACTGCTCAAAACCAAGGAAAGAACCATCAGAAAGGATTAAAGGCAACAGTGTCTAGGGTTGGTTGGGAACAGTGTCTGTTCCTATCAGCCAGATTGGAAAAACTCATAATTCATAAGATAGTGGCTAGAGTGCTCAAGAAGTTCTTGCCTCAGTAGTGAAGAATAATTATTGCTTAACTGAGCATTGGTAGTTGGAATGCAAAGTGATGCAGCTACTCTGGAAAACAGTATGGAGGTTCCTTAAAAAGTTAAAAATAGAACTACCCTATGATCCAGTACTACCAAGTATTTACCCAAAGAATACAAATATACTAATTTGAAGGGATACAGGCACCCTGATGTTTATAGCAGCATTATCAACAAAAGTCAAGTTATGGAAAGAGCCCAAATGTCCATAGACTGATAAACGGATAAAGATGTGGCATCTATATACAATGGAATATTACTCATCCATAAAAAGAATGAAAGCTTGCCATTTGCAATGACATGGATGGAGCTAGAGAGTATTATGCTAAGTGAAATAAGTCAATCAAGGGGTGCCTGGGTGGCTCAGTCGTTGGGCATCTGCCTTTGGCTCGGGTCATAATCCCTGGGTCCTGGGATTGAGCCCCGCATCAGGCTCACGGCTCAGCGGGAGGCCTGCTTGTACCCTTCCCACTCCCCCTGCTTGTGTTCCCTCTCTCGCTATCTCTGTTAAATAAATAAAATCTTAAAAAAAAAAAAAATAAGTCCATCAGAGAAAGAGAAATACCATATGATTTTGCTCATATGTGGAATTTAAGAAATAAAACTAATGTTCATAGGGGGGAAAAAAGACAGAAGCAAACCAAGAAACAGATTCTTGACTATACAGAACAAACTTATGGTTACCAGAGGGGAAGTGGGTGGGGGATGGGTTAAATAGGTGATGGGGATTAAGGAGGGCACTGGTGATGAGCACCGGGTGATGTATGGAAGAAGTGTTAAATCATTAAATTGTACACCAGAAATGAATATTACACTGTATGTTCACTAACTGGAATTTAAATAAAAACTTTAAGTAACTGAGCACTACTTTGGACCTACCTAACAAATCATAAAAGACCTGAAAGGACCAAATAATTTCCGAGTAACTTAACTGATTTCTAGAACAAAGCTCAAGAAGATTTATAAGAATACAAATATATCCAACACCCAACAAGGTAAAATTCTGGCATCTAAAATTATCAGGTATGCAAAGAGTCAGGACACATGATCCATAATAATGAAATAACCAGCTGAAACCACCTCAGAACTGACACAATGTTATCTTAAATGTAAGTAGAGACAAGGAAGACATAAGAAAGACATACATCAAGTTTCTAGAAATAAAAACCAGAATGTCTGAGATGAAAAATAGACTAGATTAAATTAAACAGCAGATTAGACAATACAGAAGACTAATGAACTTAAAGGCATAGCAGCAGAAATTATCCAAAATGAAATAGAGAGAGATGGAAGAGTAACAAAAAAGACAACATGAAGAGTATCTGTGAGTTGTAGGACAACCTCACACAGCCTATTGCATGTACCTGAAAGAAGAGAAGGGGGACAGAAAAAATACTTCAAGAAATATGCCCCCAAATTTTCCAAATTTGATGACAATTATAAAACCACATATACAAAGTCAACTCACCCAAGCACAAGAAACGTGAATAAAACTACATCAAAGGGTATTATTATCAAATAACACAAAACCAGTAATAAAATCTCAAAAGCAGCCAGAGAGACTTCTTAACTACATAAGAACAAAGATAAAAATGATAATCATATTTCTCACTGGAAATAATGCAAATAAGAGACAGTGGAGTAACACTTTAAAATACTGAAAGAAAAAAGGGACAACTTACAAATCTATACATAGTAAAAACATCTTTTTTATTTTTTAAGATTTTAAGTAATCTCGGGGCAGCCGGGTGGCTCAGCCGGTTGAGCATCAGACTCTTGGTTTTGGCTCAGGTCATGGTCTGAGGGTTGTGGAATTGAGCCCTGTGTCAGGCTCGAGTAGTGGGGAGTCTGCTCGAGATTTTCTCTCTCCCTTTCTCCCCCTTTGCCCCCCCCACTCATGCTCTCTCCCTCTCTCTCTCTCTAAAATAGATAAAATCTTTAAAAAAATGATTTTAAGTAATCTCTACAACCCAATGTGGGGCTCAAACTCACAACCCAAAGATCAAGAGTCCCACACTCTAGTGACTGAGCCAGCCAGGCACTCTCATAGTAAAAACATCTTTGGCAGAGGCTGCTGGGAAGATGGTGGAGTAGGAGGACCCTGGGCTCACCTCTTGCAGCGTGGCCACCTAGAAAACACCCACACTGGCATAAATAACCCAGAAAGTGACCCGAAGACTGGCAGAATAGACTCTCCACAGCCAGACGTAGACAAGAAGACACAGTGAAGCAGGTCCACCCACTCTGATACAGTCTTGGTAAGATCCCATCAAAGCAGTACCACAAGCCTGGCAGTGTACAAGCAGTCCAGACAAGGGCCAACACCACTCCGAAGTGAGTCCTGCTCCAGGGAGAGGGGAAGATAACCACACACCAGTCTGACTGTGACCCCAGCAGTGGGCTGGGGGTAGGCAGCTGGTCTGACTGCAGGCCCCACCCACGAATAAAAGCTTCCCAGGGGACAACACAGGGAAAGTGCCCTGCAGTTTGGGTGATGCTTCACCTCTGGCAAACACCTGGTCTTACTCAACTCAAGCTCTAGGAAGCCCCGGACTGGCCCATTAACACCACAGGCACCAGACTCTGCCCACAACAGGATGAGAGCCATTGCAGGCTGAACTGAAGGCAAACACAGCTCCACCATAACAGTGGGACACCCGTGTAGTAACACACATAGGAAACACCCCCGATGCACCATTTTCTGGTGAAAAGGAGCCATTGCACTGTGGGGCACTACAGGACCTCTTATTCATAAAGCCACTACTTTCAAGTGCAGGAGACATAGCTGACTTTCCTAACACATAGAAATAGACATAGCAACAGACAAAATGAAGAGACAAAGGAATATGTCCCAAATAAAAGAGCAGAACAAAATCATAGCAAGAGACCTAAACAAAATTGAGATGAGTAATATGTCTGATAACAAATTTAAAGTAATGCTCATAAAGATATTTGCTAGAACTGAGGAATGAGTGCAGGACCTCCATGAGACCCTCCACAAAGAGATAGGAGACCTAAAAAAGGACCAATTAGAGAAAATGAACTCACTAAATGGAAATAAAAATAGACCACCTGGAATAAATAGCAAACAAGAGGAAGTAGAAGAACAGATCAGCAACCTGGAGAACAGAGTAATGGAAAGTATTCAAGCTGAGCAGATCAGAGGGGGAAAAAATATGCAAAATGAGAATAGACCCAGGGAACTCAGCAACACTGTCAAGCATAACAGTCACATGATAGGGATCCCAGAAGAAGAGGAGTGAGAAAAGGGGGCAGAAGATTTATTTGAAGAAATAGTAGCTGAAAACTTCCTGAATCTGGGGAAGGAAAGAGAAATCCAGATCCAGGAGGCACAGAGAGCCCCCAGCAAAACCAACCCAAAGAGGTCTGCACCAAGACACAAAGTAAGTATGATAGCCAAAAGTAGTGATAAAGAGAGAATTTTAAAAGCAGCAAGAGAAAGGAAAGCAGTTTTATACAAGGGAAACCACATAAGGCTATCAGTGGATTTTTCAGCAGAAACTTTGCAGGCCAGAAGAGAGTGGCATGATATATTCAAAGTGCTAAAAGGAAAAAGTCTACAGCCAAGAATACTCTACCCAGTAAGGCTTTCATTCAGAATAGAAGGAGAGATAGAGTTTCCCAGAAAAACAAAAGTTAAAGGAATTCATGACCAGGAGTAACCAGCCACGTCCCTGTCACACATGATACATCAGCCTGTGGGTCCCAAATCCACAGTCCAGCCACCCTCCTGCCCGAGTCAGCATGCACTGCCTGCCACCTGCTCAATACCAAGTCAACATGTCTTCACCTCAGATCAACAAGGACTCAAACTGACACTCTTCCCCTCAAATTCCAGCCCTGTGCTCAAGTTTGTGCACAAAAGTGGGCATAACTTATAAATTATAACAGCAGAATGAAGCAACCCAAATAGTGACACTAATTCTGTGGAATAATATAATGGATAAAAGGAGTGTGCTAGGCTGAGAACATCTCCAACAAGCACATCAAAGAACAATACATACAGCATGATTCAGGTTACTAAAAGAAACAAACCCCGGCAAAATAAACAAGACGAAATCAGAGAGGAAGACAAACCATAAGAGACTCTTTTTTTTTTAAAAAAGATTTTATTTATTTATTTGAGAGAGAGGATGAGAGGAGAGAGAGAGCACATGAGAGGGGGGAGGGTCAGAGGGAGAAGCAGACGCCCTGCTGAGCAGGGAGCCAGATGCGGGACTCGATCCCGGGACTCCAGGATCATGACCTGAGCTGAAGGCAGTCGCTTAACCAACTGAGCCACCCAGGCGCCCCCATAAGAGACTCTTAATCATAGGAAACAAACTGAGGGTTTCTGGAGGGGAGGTGGGTGGGGGGATGGTGTAACTGGGTGATGGACATTAAGGAGGGCATGTGATGTAATAAGCACTGGGTGTTATATAAGACTGATGCATCACTAAATTCTACCTCTGAAACTAATAATACAGTATATGTTAATTAATTGAATTTAAATTAAAAAAAAGAGCTTTTTTTTCCTGCTTAATGTCTGGATTTAGGGTAAGGGACTTCTGACCTCAAGAGGATGGCAGAGACACAAGACTAAAGGAACCTGGGACCCTGAGTGACCACATGGGGGAGAGCTGCCTGTCAATGAGGAACATTAGCATCCTAAATTCAACTGTGTCTGAACTTAGCAGTTGACACTGAATTAAATACAAAATATGTGCTTGAAGAATAAATAAGTGAAGGAGGGAAAGTCACAATTAATTAACTTCTTGGAGTTTGGGGACCTCACTTCTAGTCCAGCCTCTGCTGTCATGGACATGAGACCACCCAGAAGTCACTTCTCATTTCTGGATCTGAGTTGCCTCCCTTGTCTCATGGGGAAGTGGTCTCAAATGGTCTCTTTGACCTCCTCTAATTAGGGATTGATTCTTACATTATTTAATTTGGAACCAACAAAACCTGAGTTTATTCTCTGAAAAAAGAAAGAGAGAGAGAGAGAGGGAAGAAAAGAAAGAAAGAAAGAAAGAGAGAAAGAAAGAAAGAAAAGAAAGCAAGAAAGAAAGCCCCCCAAAAATCTTTAAATAAATAATTCAGGATAAAGATATTCTAAGACATAAAAGTTGAATGAATTCATCAACAGCAAACCTGCACTATAAGAAATGTTTTAAAGGAAGTTCTTCAGGCAAAAAAAAAAAAAAAAAAAAGATACCATATAGATCTATGTAAAGGAATAAAGAACACTGGCGAAGGTTAAGTATAAGAGTATATATGTAAGAATTTTTCCTTACTATTTAAATATTTTTATTTTTTTTTAAGATTTTATTTATTTGAGAGAGAGAGCACAAGTGGGGAGAGGGGCAGAGGGAGAGAGAGAAGCAGACTCCCCACTGAGCAGGGAGTCTGACTGGGGCTCAACCCCAGAACCCTGGGATCATGACCTGAGCTGAAGGCAGATGCTTAACCGACTGAGCCACCCAGGTACCCCTATTTAAATATTTTTATAAGATAACTGACTATTTAGGGGCTCCTGGCTGGCTAAGTTGGTGGAGCATGCAACTCTTGATCTCGGGGTCATGAGTTTAAGCCCCAGGTTGGGCATGGAGCTTACTTTGAATTAATTAATTAATTAATTAATTAACCTGACTAAACAAAAATAACAACAATGTATTGTGGTATTTATAACTTAGGCAAAATTAAAATTCATGAATGATAATATAAAGGCTAGAAGGAGAAAACAGAAGCACATTACTGTAACATTCTTATTCTATACATGCAGTGGCATAATATCACTTGATGGTAGACCAATAAGTTAAAAATGATACTGTAAACCTTAGAGTAACTACACTAAAATAATAAAACAAAGTTATAGCCAATAACCCCACAAAGGAGATAAAATGAGATCATAAAAAATATTCCATTAATTCAAAAGAAGTCAGATAAAAAGAAAAAGGGGAATAAAGAGATTTAAAAAATAGAAAACAAATAGCAAGATAATAGATTCAAATCTAACCATATCAATAATCACATTAATTGTCAGTGGTAGAAGCACACCAATTAAAAGGCAAAATTTGTCAGATTGGTTAAAAAAAAAAGCAACAACAGACTATATGTTATCTACAAAAAAAGTACTTTAATTTTTTTTTTTAAAGATTTTATTTATTTATTTGAGAGACAGAATGAGACAGAGAGAGAGCACATGAGAGGGGGGAGAATCAGAGGGAGAAGCAGACCCCCTGCTGAGCAGGGAGTCCGATGAGGGACTCGATCCCAAGACTCCAGGATCATGACCTGAGCCGAAGGCAGTCGCTTAACCAACTGAGCCACCCAGGCGCCCCCCCAAAAAAAGTACTTTAAACATAAAGATAACAAATAGGTTAAGAGTAAAAGTATGGTAAAGATACACCATGCTAACATTTGTCAAAAGAAAGCTGAAGTTCTATGAATATCAAACAAAGTGGATTTCAGAGCAAAGTATATATAAAACTTGTAATTATAGTCAAGAGATTTCAGTAGACCTCTCTTAATAATTGATAGAATGAGTAAGCAGAAAATCAGCAAGGACATGAACAACACTATCAACAAACCTGACATTTATAAGACACTCCACCCAAAAACAGCAAAATACACATTGTTCTCAAGTGTACCTGGAACATTTATCAAGATAAACCATATTCTGGGCCATAAAACAAATCTTAATAAATTTAAAAGGATTCAACACATACCGAGTATGTTCTTGGACTACACTGAAATGAAATTACAAATCAATAAAAAGATTTCTGGAAAATCTACAAATGTTTGGAAAGTAACTAACATTCCTTTTTTTTTTTTTTAAAGATTTTTTTTTTTTTTAAGATTTTATTTATTTCATGAGAGACAGAGAGAGAGAAGCAGAGGGAGAAGCAGGCTCCCCGCTGAGCAGGGAGCCCGATGCGGGGCTCGATCCCAGGACTCTGGAATCGTGACCTGAGCCGAAGGCAGACGCTTAACCATCTGAGCCACCCAGGCGCCCCAAGTAACTAACATTTCTAATTAATCCATGGATCCATCTAAGAAATCAAAAAGGAAATTATAAGGTATTTTGAACTGAATGAAAATAAATATAGAATATATCAGCATTAATGGAATGCTACTAAAGCAGTACTTAGGGAGAAACATAAGCACTAAAAACCTACATTAGAGAAGAAGAAAGATCTCAGATCAATGACCTTAGCTTCTACCTTGAGAAACTAAAAAAAAAAGCAAATTGAAACCAAAGTAAGTAGAAGAAAGGAAAGACAAAAATAGGAATCAATGAAATGGAAAATGGAAAAATAGAGAAAATACAGCCAAAATCCAATTCTTTGAGAAGAAGGCCTCTGAGGCCTGATACCTAAACCAAAGACATTACAAAGAAACCACAAACCAATACCCACCAATACCCCTAGGCCATGGCAATGACAGTCCTTCCTCCTCCCCTCCCCCCCCTACCCCCGCCACAGGCTGGGACAGGGATCCTTGTAACAGGATAAGGGCTCTGTGCTTTTTCAAACTTTCGTTCAATCCAGCCAGGGAGGCAGAGAAATACAGGTGCCCAGAGTTCTAGACCAGCACGGACGCTACTGTGCAAGAAACGGGCAAGGCGGGGAGGGTGGTACAGAGTCCAGGTTCCAGGACAGTCTGAATCTCAAATATTCTGGTCTGTCAGACCGCATATCCCAATTTTGGGCAAAAATATGGTCATTAGGAGAAAAGCCCAAGAGAGGCTGAGAAAGGGCCAGTGGCTTTGGCATGAGGGACACATGTCCAGACAGCATCTCTTACCCATAGTCTTGAAGCCCCAAATCACCAAGAAACTGCCCCAGCCAAGAGCTCTCCTGCTTCTTTAAGCTATTTGGTTCTTTAAGGGGGTGGGACTTGGGTAGGTCTTGGAGGAGGCGAGGGATGGGTAAGAAAAGGAAAAATTCCCCATTTATTCCCTAAAGCTGTCTCCTAAAGCTCATGAAAGGGAGACTACAAGGATGGAGTCTCAACTCCTCTGGCCAGAAAGCTTTAGCATTTCACTCCAAAAACTCAGGCTGCAGCTGTGGGGCTGGAGAGGAGTGTTAGGCACAGGCGCTGGGGCGTCCATCATTGGCACAGAGGAGACCCCTGCCCTCCAGAACTTCCTCCAGCCTCTTTTCTCTTGCAGTAATACCCCTAGGCCTTCAGAGTCTGGAGCCACTACAATGCTTGGCAGGGTTTTGGTTTCTTTCTCTGCCCCCAGGAGCCACTGTGTTTCTGCCCCACGGGGACGGGAAGACCCTGGAAACAAGGACCAAGAACCAGACTTGGAAACCATCACCCTCGCCAGTGTCACCCACTGTTAGCAGCCACCAGCTGCCCCACACCGTCATGGATGTACAGACTGGACCTCGTTGGTCTTGAGGCAGAGATCACAAGCCCAGACGGCGGAGGCCTCAGTGGTCAGCAGCCCATATGTGCTCTGTCATGCCTGTGCGCTCGTGGTGGAACCACTTTGGGCAGGAGGCCTCACACAGAATGGCCTGCTGCTCATCATTCACCTCACTGCAACAGGCACCACACAGGTACACCAGGCCTGCGGGAGGCCAAAGCGCTGAGCCCCCACCTGCCTGGCTGGGGGGTGCCAAGCTGTTGGCATCCACAGTTCCCCCACCCTTGACCAGGTCTCTGGAGGAGAGGGGCCAAAAGGTGCTCCTGGCTGCACAAAGCGTTGGGGGAGAGAAGAGAGGGAGCAGCTCCCCTCTGGGAGGTTGTCCCATGGTGGGTGAGATCATGGAGCCAAATCCCCCTAATGGGCCTGGCATCATCTGTCCACCAGGAGGGCTGAAGTTCTGACCCAGAGGCTGGTTGAAGGGTTGGGTAGGAAAGTTCATGTTGCCTGAGAGTGAGTAGCCAGGGCCCTGGGGAGGGGTGTTCATGTTGAAAGCAGGGCCCACAGGGTTGGGAGGGAAGGGGGGGCTGTCAATGAAGAGGCCGGGGACTGCCTCTACCCCCAATGCCATAGCCTGAGGGGTACCTGGCCTGCCATGCCCGCTGTACACAGAAGCCTCCAAAGGGTCCAGGACGCCAAGGAATGGGGGAGCTGTGCCCCCCACCTTGGGGGCTCCGAAGTCATCCTCAAAAGGGTTGGATGCAACCAGGTGATCCACCATGGGAGTCAGGCATGGTGTGAACTCCATCAGATGGAAGTATGAAGGGCCCTGACTATTTGACCCCCTTCGCTTCTTTTCTGGGCTCTTCATCTGCACACCTGCCTTGCCCTGCCTCCTCCCGGTGCTAGGCGGAGCAGGGGGTGTATGGGGCAGCCACCTCCCTCCAGCTTCTCAGGTGGGGCTGGTGCTGAGGTGGCTGTGGGCGCAGGGGGCCAGGGTCAGTGTGATGGGGGACAGACTCATCCTCGGGGGACCATCCCTGGGAGGGAGATCAAGGTACCTTCAAGGAGTGGCCATGCCAGGTGGCGAGGCCAGGTGCCCAGCAGAGTGCCAGCCGCCCACCCCCAGGAGCAAAAATTCTAAAAAAAATTTTAGCAAGTCAAATCCAAAACTGTATTGAAAGGATGACACATCAAGACCAAGTGGGGTTAATCATAGGAATACAGTTAGTCTAACATTCAAAAGTCAATCAATGTTAACATACCAATCATATTCACAAACTCAAAAAAAACATATGATCATCTCAGTAGATTCAGGAAAAGCATTTAACAAGTCCAAAGCCCATGCCTGATTAAAAAAACAAAACAAAACAAAAACTCTCAGCAAACTAGGAATAGAAGAGGACTTCGTCAACTTGATAAAGGACAGCTATAAAAAAAAACCTACAGCTAATATCATACTTAATTATAAAAGGCTGAATGCTTTCCTTTAAGAGCAGGAATAAGACAGAGATGTCCACTCTCACCAATGCTATTCAACATTGTATTGGAGATTCTAGCCAGTGCCATCAGGCAAGAAATATAAATAAAAGCCATCTACTGGAAAAAAGTAAAGCAGTCTTTATTCAGAGATGGTATAATCTTCTAGATAAAAGATATGATAGAATCCACAAAAAAAAAATATACTAGAACTAGTAAATGAGTTTTTTTTAAGGTTCTGGGATACAATATCAGTCTACAAAAGTCAACTATATATTAGTATTTTGAACTAAACTTTTGAATGAAAAACTGAACATTGAATTTAAAAATGATATAATTTATAACATCAAAAATAAGACAGGCTTAGGGATAAATCTGACAGAAGATGTGAAACATTTGTACCCTGAAAACCACAAAATATTGCAGAGAGAAATGAAAAAGATATAAATAGGGCGCCTGGGTGGCTCAGTTGGTTAAGTGACTGCCTTCGGCTCAGGTCATGATCCTGGAGTCCCGGGATAGAGTCCCGCATCGGGCTCCCTGCTCAGCAGGGAGTCTGCTTCTCCCTCTGACCCTCCCCCCTCTCATGCTCTCTCTCTACCTCATTCTCTCTCTCAAATAAGTAAAATCTTTAAAAAAAAAAAGATATAAATAATGGAGAGAGATATTTTGTTCATGGATCAGTGGGCAATATAATTAAGATGTCACTTCTCTCCCAATTTATCTATAAATTTAATACAATCCCAATCAAAATCCCAGGAAAAATTTGTGTAGAAATTCATAAACTTCTGCTTCTTTAAAAGATGCTGTTATGAAAATGAAAAGACAAGTCACAAACTGGGGGGAAATTGCAAACCATATATCTGAAAAAGAACTTGTGTCAAGAATATATAGAGGGCACCTGGGTGGCTCAGATGGTTAAGTGTCTGCCTTCGGCTCAGGTCATGATCCCAGGGTCCTGGGATCGAGTCCCGCATCGGGCTCCCTCCTCGGCAGGGAGCCTGCTTCTCCCTCTCCCACTCCCCCTGCTCGTGCTTTCTCTCTCTGTCAAATAAATAAATAAAATCTTTAAAAAAAAAAAAAAGAATATATAGAGAGGGGACACCATGATGGCTTAGTCAGTTAAATGTCTGACTCTTGATTTCAGCTCAGGTCATGATTTCATGGGTCCTGAGATCAAGCCCCACAAGAGGGCTCCGCACTCAGCAGGGAGTCAGCTTGAAGATGCTCTCCCTCTGCCCCTCCCCCCACTTGTGTGTACATGAGCTCTTTCAAATAAATAAATCTTTTGTAAAAATAATATATAAAGAACTCTCAAAACTCAACCAGTAGAAATTAAACAACTCAATTTTAAAAAAGATTTTATTTATTTATTTGAGAGAGAGAGAATCTCAAGCAGATTCCCTACTGAGTGCAGGGCTGGATGCAGGGCTCGATCCCAGGCCCTTGAAATCATGACCTGAGCCAAAATCAGATGCTTAACTAACTGAGCCACCCAGGTGCGCCTTAAACAACTCAATTTTTAAAATGAGTAAAAGATTTTAGCAGACACTTTACCAAAAAAAACCCAAAACAAAACAAAACCATACAGATAAGTAATAAACATAAGAAAAGATATTCAATGTCACAGGTCATTAGGGAAATGCAAATTAAAATCCCAATGAGATAACACAAACCTATCAGAAAGGCTAAAATTAAAAAGGCTGATCATACCAAGTGCTGCATAGGTGTACAGAAAATGGAACTCATACACAGCTGGTGGAAACAAATTAGTACAACCACTTTGGAAAAGTTTGGCAGTTTCTTAAAAAGTTAAACATTCACCTACCATATGATCCAGCAATCCTATTCATACAATTCCTAGGTATTTACCCCACAGGAAAGGATGTATATGTCTGTACAAATACTTGTACATTAGTGTTCATAGAAGCTTTATTTGGAACAGCCAAAAGCTAGAAATGACCCAAATGTCCATCTACAGGTGAGTGGATAAGACATTTTTGTTATAGCCATATAATAGAATACTACTCAGCAATAAAAGTAATGAACTATTGATACACACAACATGAATGAATCTCAAAACAATCATGCTGAGTGAAAGAAGTTAGACCCCTCTCTGCACTGCCTGAGCCCCTCACTCCCTGGAAATGTACATGGGTACCAAATTTGTCTCCATGCCCTCACTAGTCAGGAGCACCTCTCAGCTGCTGAGTTGACAACTTTTTGCAGCAGTGCTAAAACAACCAGAGACACTGCCAATGAGAGCCTCAGGAGCTGGGCAGGCTCACTTACCCCTAGCCATAACTTTCAAACCAGTGCCATTTCAAATAGTAGCTAAATTCATTAGGGCTGCGGCTGTCATAGCAGGATGGTTGGCTCTGGGGCTGGGCTTGGGACTGTGTTTGGGAGCCTTATCACTGGTTATGCCAGGAACTTTTCTTTGAAGCAACAGCTCTTCTCCTATGCCATTCTGGGCTTTTCCATCTCAGAGGCCATGGGCCTCTTTTGCCTAATGGTAGCCTTTTCCATTCTCTTCACCATGTTAAGGAGCCCTCTCCACCATTTATGGTTCTTTCTCCCATGTCTCATCTGCTTTGTATAGTCTTTTTCCTATATATCACCAGGCAGGGTGGGGAAAGCGGTCGGCTCAGGGTTTGACAGAGGGAAGACAAATAAATACTATATTAATAAAATGTTAAGAAAGAAAAAAAGTCAGATAAAAAAAGTACATCCGCAAATCAATCAATGTGATACATTAATAAAAGAAATAACAAGAACCATATGATCCTCTCAATAGATGCAGAAAAGGCATTTGACAAAGTACATCCTTTCTTGATCAAAACTCTTCAGAGTATAGGGATAGAGGGTACATATCTCAATATCATAAAAGCCATCTATGAAAAACCCACAGCGAATATCATTCTCAATGGTGAAAAACTGAGAGCTTTCCCCCTAAGGTCAGGAACATGGCAGGGATGCCCACTGTCACCACTGCTATTCAACATGGTATTAGAAGTCCTAGCCACAGCAATCAGACAACAGAAAGAAATCAAAGGCATCCGAATCGGCAAAGAAGTCAAACTCTCACTCTTTGCAGATGATATGATACTTTATGTGGAAAACCCAAAAGATTCCACCCCAAAACTGCTAGCACTCATACAGGAATTCAGTAAAGTGGCAGGATATAAAATCAATGCACAGAAATCAGTGGCATTCCTATACACCAACAATAAGACAGAAGAAAGAGAAATTAAGGAGTCGATCCCATTTACAACTGCACCCAAAACCGTAAGATACCTAGGAATAAATCTAGCCAAAGAGGCAAAGAACCCGTACTCAGAAAACTATAAAATACTCATGAAAGAAATTGAGGAAGACACAAAGAAATGGAAAAATGTTCCATGCTCATGGATTGGAAGAACAAATTTTGTGAAGATGTCAATGCTACCTAGAGCAATCTACACATTTAATGCAATCCCTATCAAAATACCATCCACTTTTTTCAAAGAAATGGAACAAATAATCCTAAATTTTGTATGGAACCAGAAAAGACCCCGCATAGCCAGAGGAATGTTGAAAAAGAAAAGCAAAGCTGGCGGCATCACAATTCCGGACTTCCAGCTCTATTACAAAGCTGTCATCATCAAGACAGTATGGTACTGGCACAAAAACAGACACATAGATCAATGGAACAGAATAGAGAGCCCAGAAGTGGACCCTCAACTCTATGGTCAACTAATCTTCGACAAAGCAGGAAAGAATGTCCAGTGGAAAAAAGACAGCCTCTTCAACAAATGGTGTTGGGAAAATTGGACAACCACAAGCAGAAGAATGAAACTGGACCCTTTCCTTACACCACACACAAAAATAGACTCCAAATGGTTGAAAGACCTCAATGTGAGACAGGAATCCATCAAAATCCTAGAGGAGAACACTGGCAGCAACCTCTTTGACCTCAGCTGCAGCAACTTCTTCCTAGAAACATCGCCAAAGGCAAGGAAAGCAAGGGCAAAAATGAACTATTGGGACTTCATCAAGATAAAAAGCTTTTGCACAGCAAAGGAAACAGTCAACAAAACCAAAAGACAACCGACAGAATGGGAGAAGATATTTGCAAATGACATATCAGATAAAGGGTTAGTATCCAAAATCTATAAAGAACTTATCAAACTCAACACCCAAAGAACAAAGAATCCAATCAAGAAATGGGCAGAAGACATGAACAGACATTTTTCCAAAGAAGACATCCAAATGGCCAACAGACACATGAAAAAGTGCTCAATATCACTTGGCATCAGGGAAATACAAATCAAAACCTCAATGAGATACCACCTCACACCAGTCAGAATGGCTAAAATTAACAAGTCAGGAAACGACAGATGTTGGCAAGGATGTGGAAAAAGGGGAACCCTCCTATACTGTTGGTGGGAATGCAAGCTGGTGCAGCCACTTTGGAAAACAGTATGGAGGTTCCTCAAAAAGTAGAAAATAGAGCTACCCTACGACCTAGCAATTGCACTACTGGGTATTTACCCCAAAAGATACAAATGTAATGATCCGAAGGGGTATGTGAACCCCAATGTTTATAGCAGCAATGTCCACAATAGCCCAACTATGGAAAGAGCCCAGATGTCCATCAACAGACGAATGGATAAAGAAGATGTGGTATATATATATACAATGGAATATTATGCTACCATCAAAAAACCCCAAAATCTTGCCATTTGCAATGATGTGGATGGAACTAGAGGGTATTATGCTAAGCGAAATAAGTCAATCAGAGAAAGACATGTATCATATGATCTCACTGATATGAGGAATTCTTAATCTCAGGAAACAAACAGGGTTGCTGGAGTGGTGGGGGGTGGGAGGGATGGAGTGGCTGGGTGATAAGACACTGAGGAGGGTATGGGCTATGGTTAGCGCTGTGAATTGTGTAAGACTGTTGAATCATAGACCTGTACCTCTAAAACAAATAATACATTATATGTTAAAAAAAAAAAAAAAAAA